>NC_135118.1:915803-1221071 GCF_050908995.1 Andrena cerasifolii
CGAAGCAATTTCTAGGACGCCAACGAGGCGATCAAACCGCGAGCGACGACCACCGCGCCGTTTGATATTAAACCCTGATGCGAGCTCCTATGCGGATGCGTAACTTCCTAGAGGGGAAGGTGTTGGGGCCCACGCTAAGGTGCTACGGCACTGGGCGGCCCCGCGGCGAGGCGTACGACGCGACGCGACGGGGGTTCGGCGATGTGTCTCGAGCCAGTGGGCACGTGTAGTTTTTAGGAATATAGATTAGTTAGTATGAACCGGGAGTTACTCATTCTTTCTCCCTGTGTCCAAAAACCGAACAATGTTCTATCAGCAAGACGGGGCTGGACCTCACTACGCCACAATTGCCCGCGACTAACTTTTTTTTTTTTTTTTTTTTTTTGACGTGGAGAAATCCCTAACGGATGCCCCGCTCCCCGGGGGAGGGACGGGGTTATGTGGGGCTTGCACCCACTAAAACTCCACGGTGGTCATCCTCTGGCGCGAAGCCGCGCCTGAGGGGAGGGACTTATGCGGGGGCAAACTAGCGATAACTTCCGCTCCCCCCCCCCCCTCCGGCGCATATTAGCTTCGCGCCAAGCAGCCCCGCCGCTTAATTGCGGCGGGGTCTTCCCAAAGGAGTAAAAACTCCGGTGAAGGGCTGAAACGCCTCCCTTAAACACACGCGCCCGATCGCCTACCAGGGAGCGACTAATCGCTCCCGACAACGGACATTAATTGTCCGGCCTACACAGGCAAAGCGGCTTTTTGCAGCACGGCGGGGCACCTCTATCCACCCCCCACGTCATCGCCACCTGCCGATCCGGATTAGTAGACCGGTAACACCGATCCGGTAGCGGATACGGCTCGATGGCGATGACCAGCCCGACCCCCAATTCCACGCGGGCCTGCTCAAGCAGGGCGTGCGCCCGCATGGAATGGTTGAGGTTGGCGAGCAGGATCGGAGGACCTCTGGGCATCACGGCTCAGTAACGGCCTCCTCCGGACCCTGCTCGGGCCGGGCTACATCCCCCTGGACAAGGGGGGGGGGGTCCCGGTTACCTTCTCAAGGGGGGGATGGGCCCACCCCCGTATGAAGCAGCGACTGCTTCGGCTAAGAGCCGAATGTCGACGGCATCATTTGTTGCGCCTCCCTTGTCGTCCGCAGGAGTCTTCACTCTCTTTAATTTGAGGAAGAACTCCCTGCCAACCGGGGTATCCCCGGAGACGAGCCCTGGGTCGCTCCCACCCCTGGCCTTCTTTTGGCTCTTCTGGGCCTTAATACCCCCCCCCCCCCAGACGTCGACGGCACAATGCCGTCGGTAACCCCCCCCCTCGGCTCACCGCGCTCTTTTCTTTTACCCGGGCCAGTCCTGGCCGCAGAAGTTGCGACCAGGGCCGTGGTCTCCATAGCCTCGGGTACAGGGACAGAAGCTAAGGGAAGCAATACAGTACAAGCAGACGGCGCCATCCCGGACGCCGCTGCAGGGGAAGAGGCCGACGAGGCCATCGCAATACAAGCGGACGGCGCCATACCGGACGCCGCCGCAGGGGACAGGGCCGGTAAACCGACCCCAGAGGTCTTAACCCCCCTCCCAGGGACCCTCCCAACCCCAGCCCTAGGTGTTACCCTAGCGGGAGGCCGGCATGCCGGACCCCCCATCCTGTGTTCGACTGGTAAACCAGCCGCCATACACAACGGACAGCATGGAGTGGCCGTGCACTGGCGCGCTCTGTGGCCCTCAACGCCGCACCGGTAACAGAGGAGGCGCCTGTCGGTCGGGCTATTGCATTTGGCCTGGACATGACCGAATTCCAGGCACCTGAAACATTGCAACCTCCTCTGCTCCAGCGGCAGAACCCGGGCCACGAGCGCCCCCACGACGACCCTGGCCAATTTGACCAATTTGGCCGCCGCAGAGGCAGGTGCACGGACCCACAAAGAAAAAAGACCGCCGGCGTCCCGGCGTTTCACCCCAGTGGACACATCATCCGGTAGACATCCCCCCTGAGCAGCAATCGCGTCACGTATCGCTGCTTCAGTGGCCAGCTCGGTAAGGCCACAGATCCTGAATTCGGCAAGTTTCTGGGGCACTGTACCTTGATCCCGGTGCCGGCAAGGTGCTCGTCAATCTTAGCTTTGAGAGCTGCAGCTTTTGCCATGCCTTGGGCACCCGGGATTTCTAGCACCAGGCCCCCAGTGACCGCGCGTTTCGGCCGCATAGCGGCAATCCCCAAGTCAGCAACTCTAATAGCCGCCATCGCGCTAGCCACCTTGGCCGAGAATAATTCTTCGCCCCCGGCAGGCGCAGTGATTGAGACCGCCGCCGTCTTGGGGGGACGCGGCATGCGCAACGGAGCCCCGGCAGCACCCGGCTTACCAGAGGACGGCCTCGCAGATGTACCAGTCCCGCCTATCCCCGAGCCAGCGGGTACACCGGCAATCCCCTTAGAAGGCACGCTAGCCGACTGTTTGGCCCCACGACCGACGACACTGGTCCAATTCCCCACTGAAGCCGCACGAGACCCAGACACCACAGCCGTAGCTGGAACACGCGGCGCATTGGTGGCAGGCACCGCAGAAACGTTGGCTTCCTTGACCGCCTTTGCGGCCACCCGGCGAGCCCGCCTAGCCTGCGCAACCCGCGACTACCTTTTTTTTTTTTTTTTTTTTCGTGGAGAAATCCCTAACGGATACCCCGGCCCCCGGGGGAGGGACGGGGTTATGTGGGGCTTGCACCCACTAAAACTCCACGGTGGTCTTCCTCGGGCGCGGAGTCGCGCGCACGAGGGGAGGGACTTTACGCGGGAGCAAACTAGCGATTCGTCCGCTTGCCCCCCCCCCCCTCACGCGCATGATGTTGATGTATACTCCGCACCGATTCCCCGAAGACTCGGGGACTTCCCTGGGGACCCGCGACTACCTTTTTTTTTTTTTTTTTTTTTTTGACGTGGAGAAATCCCTAACGGATACCCCGGCCCCCGGGGGAGGGACGGGGTTATGTGGGGCTTGCACCCACGAAAACTCCACGGTGGTCTTCCTCGGGCGCGGAGTCGCGCGCACGAGGGGAGGGACTTTACGCGGGAGCAAACTAGCGATACATCCGCTTGCCCCCCCCCTCAGCGCAAAGGCGAACTCCGCGCTCAACAACCCCGCGCGATGACGGCGGGGCCTTCCCGAAACTCCGGCGACGCGCGACGGACCACTCGTCCGCGTCGCCACTTCTGGGGGTCGCATGGTGTTGCGGAGGGGTGAGTGTGCCCCCCGGCACCCTCACCCCGCGACCCCCGCGATCGAACAGTAACCCGGACAGTGGCCGGGCGGGGAGACGGCACCTGGTCAAATGATCCAAGGGACCGTTCTTCCGCCGCCGCACCCGGGAGAGCCGCAAGCGGACACCCCGGGGCAGGGGCAGAGTGCAATGACGGTCCCGTTGACCGCCGAACTCACCCTGTCTGTTCGATCGCCTACGACGGGAGCGCGTTGAAAAAGAGCGCTTATAGCGCGGCTCCCGGGGGGGTAGCGGATGTTCGGCTACCCCCCGAGGGGGCCCTCAGAAACGAGGACCCCCAGATCTTTACGCCGCCGCCGCACGTCGCGACCTGCCACGACGCGACGCCGACGGCAACCCCGTGGCACTGCCACCACCTCCCAAGGTGGCCCCGAAGAGGGGGGCCCCCCAGACCCGGTGATTCGCCGTCGGGGAGCGGGGTGACGCGCTGAACTACGTCACCACCCGACCTCCCCCGGCTCCAGGTCATCTTCGCCGACCTCGGCGTCTGGGGGCCGCGAGACGGGACGGGTGACCCGTCATCTCCCGCTCGCGTTCCGCCTCCTCCTTCTCTCCCATGACCGCCTCCGCATACACGGAGACGGCCACCCAACACGCCCGGTCCCTCGCCATGCGACGCACGACCGTCGGCAGCGAGAGATCCGGGCCCAGCTGCAACTCGAGGAGGACACGGCGATCGTCGATCCACTCCCGGCATCTGGCCAGGGTGTGATCCGCCGTATCCTCGTCGCCCGAGTCGCAGCTGAAGCACCGCGACGTCTCCTCCCGCCCGATGCGACGCAGATAGGTGCCGAAACAGCCGACACCTGTGATGATCTGCGTCAGGCGGAAGGTAAGCCTGCCATACCCGCGCCCCACCCATTCGTTCATGATGGGCAGGAGCGCCCCGACAACGCGACCCTCCCGATGTTCTGGGAGGGCCAACCATTCGAGCCATTTGGCTTCCATGCGCTGCCGGGCCTGGCCCCTCGCCACTTCTTGCCAGTGGGCCCCCAGCTTCGCGGAGACCTCGGACGGCGGAATATACTTCCGCCTCCATCTCCGCGAGCAGATGGAAAGGAGGGGACCCGGCCAAGGCGGACAGTTCGACGTGTGACACCGTGCGATAAGCTCGCACGGATCGGAGGACCGCCAGGCGATGAACTCTTGCCAAAAGTTCGCGCCCAACGCGGCAGTCCTCCAGGTCGCCGGCCCAGACAGGCGCGCCGTACAGCGCCATGGACCGAACGACCGTCACGTATAACCGTCAAACACCCTCGTGTGGACCACCCAGGTTGGGCGTGATTCGACGAAAGGCGAATACCTGCTTCTCCAACCTGGGGGCGAGGGTCTTGAAGTGGCGCGTGAATCGCCAGTAGGTGTCCAGGGTCAGACCGAGATACTTCATCGATCGGCCGACCCTGATGCAGGCTTCCCCGATCCTCAGGGACGCTCCGTTGGGGACACCGCTCCCAACCCTGTCCGCGAGCCACATCGCCTCGGACCCGCGACTACCTAAATCAAACCTTCCAGGGCAGGTGGATCGGCCGCGGCGGTCCTGTTGCGTGGCCCCCACGGTCACCGGATATGACCCCGCTGGATTTTTTCTTCTGGGGCTACCTGAAGGTAATTTCATTATTGCTGTAACTTTTTCTTATAAGTATTCTTTTTTTACTTACGTTTTGTATTTGTTGTACAACAATCATTTCAGGATGAGGTGTACCGTCAGCCAGTGGATACACTGGAAGACATAGTCGTACGAATTCACGCTGCAGTAGCAAACATTACGCCACACACATTGCAGGCCGTCCAAAGGCAGGTGATTGTACGCGCTGAGGCGTGCATAGACGCTGAGGGTGGCCACATAGAGCAACTGCTCAATTAACAGTAATCGGCCCCTTTCGGGGCCACCAATTTTTATAACGTAGGAACAACATGTTCCATGAAAAATAAATTAAGTGATCAGTGTTAGTAGCCGTGCAGTGAAGTGAATAATCGGTACATTAACCCGGACGCACTTGACGTTGCGATCCTTACCTTCGGGTGGTGTCGCAACCCTACCATAAATCTTTTCGTCCACCGATGACCAGGATCGGTACAGTGACCCAGTGACACAGGTTTCCGAAAAGGAAGGAAAGGAATGTCCGGAAGGGTGAGTTTTATTTAATTTATTGGTGATTATTAGGTGTAGAAATAAATTTTGTTCGATTTTAGGGTTCAATAACAGGTTGATTTAAAAAATATGAAAATAACTCAATCATCGAAGTAATTTCCATTATTGTTAATTATCTTTTGCCATTTTTCTGGTAGATTACGAATATCACTGCGATAGAAATTCGGTTGCTTTATACTGATTATGTAAATCCAGTCTGAAAGAATTTATTCATACTCAAAGATTTTTACCTCAATAACGAATTACGATCACTTGTCATACATTTTTTGTTACATTACCTTTTCTTTTATGCCATATTTGAAAACGAAGTTTGCGTATTTCTTGTCCTCTCACTTCAAACAATTATTATTTAAGATTCTGCTTAAAATAAAAACTGTGTAACGCGGTTTCCTTCGATGCATACCGACTTGCTTGTTCGTACGTTCGTAGTACAAGCGCAGCCGCCTACCGCATAGCCAACGCTACCGCGTGAGCTCGGGCGGAAGGCGCGCGCTCTGATTGGTCGGGGGTTTTTGTTAATATCTCGTTAACGAAGCTTCGGACAATATTTTCGCTAAGGAAAAGGTTGTTTCAAATCACCCCCTGAGTCACCCCTTTCAAGGAACTCCGACATTTTTGGGGCACCCTGTATACAATATATGTATATTTTGGGGCAGTATTGCGACTGCAAAATGACGCAGGCCGCTCTTCTGCACCGGGCCTTAGCGAGCAGATTACATCAGGACCAAGCGACGCCGTAAACGCGCAGAAACAAACGGTCGCGAAAAATCACCGGAAACAAAAAACTAACCGTATCCACGCGCGAAAAATACTTACCTGTGGGAGTCTGGTTGCCAGATGTGTAGTTTGGCTATAGCCCGACTCACCCAGGACCTTGGGGGGAAAACCCGAGAGTATGCCCGAAATCATAAAGTCGTTTTACCTGAGAACGGAGGCACGATCGCGACGAAAGTCGAAATCTCTGAAAAACGGCACGGTGTCGATTGCCCCTTAGGTATCGACATATCTGGTAGACAAATGTTTCCCGACGAACGCTTCGAGAACAAATGATTGCCTAGTGGCAAAGAAATGAAGAAATTTCGCTTCAAAAATACCAAATTTCCAGCTGTAAATCGCCTGCACCGCAAGGACTGTTTTAGCTTACGCTCCCCCTTTCGAAGTCAGATACAGCGTAAGTCCCCACCGTAAAACCCTCGAAGGTAAAACAGCATTGACCCATCCGCCCTTGACTATACTTATACCTGTTAAAAATCATGTTGACTGGAACAGTTTGTACATACTAATATGTATAAAGAAATGAAATGGATTGGCGCACGGTAGGGCAAAAGCCCACCAACACGTGGCATTAGTTCACCAATACCTTCTATAAGATTTTGTTGGTCTTAATTTCATTCAGGAAGCGTGTTACTGGATAAATTAAAGTAACTAACATTACTTTTACTGTTTTCTCATAGAAATAACGTCTTTTTGTACATTTAACAAGCGTTCGACACGGTGTGGTCAAGTAGGGCTTGTAACTGTACTTCTGCAAAATTAGACGTTATATTTACGTTGGAACAATGATGCAATGGAACTCCAAACAAATATAATGAATTTTTCAAAGGCAGGGCTTGGAGTCGCAAGTAACACCGCCACGACAACCAACGACACACTATATTAGGTATGTAATTATTAACAATTACTTCCGCGATACAGTCCACACAGTGTATTTGGACGCTAAACGAGGTGTGATATTCCCCGGACAGTTGAAACGTTTGCCCATCAAAAAAAAACGTGTTTCCAGCCCACTGTGCGCCGCACGCGACGACGCCTAGACCTGACCTGTGATTTTTCCAATATTAGCGGGCTCGCGCCGCCGCACAGTGGAACGACGTCGACGTAAGGACAATAACTGGGCATGGTAATTACGTCCAAACGGTTTGGACTTTCATTGTAAAAATTTGCACCCTTTCAATTCATGTTAAGTAGAATAACTGAGATTTAGAAGAATTTTTTTTTTTAAATTTTATTAAAAATATGAACAGAAAAATATACATTGAAAAATTAATTACGCGTTAATGTTCATCAGAGTTTCCTCTTCTTCTACATTTACATCAATATCTGTTTCGGCAGATTAATGCGTTCATCGATATACGCGTGTCGCAATGGTCGAGTATGATTGCTGGCCGAGACTAAATACGTATAAACTGAAATGTTTGCATTATATTTATTTTATTAATCGCAGCTAGTAACAGGTGATTTTTCTACTTTTTAAAACCTTACCATTAAAGAATTGAATTATTATAGTATTGAGTGCAACGCATTCTTATTTTATACAGATGTTTAGTGGTGAAATCCAAGTTAATTCAGAATGTTATTTGTACAAAAGCCTTAATAATAAGATACTTGGTAATATGTAAAATATTGAGAACTTATAAAGTAATAGGATTTAGGCAATAAATGTTTAAAGTGGTGCAACTGAAAGACAAAAAGACTGAAATTTTCATACAGGTCAGATTCATATACAATTGGATCAAACCTAATGAAGAAACACTTAATAAAGATTTAATGAAGCTATCAAAGCAACGCAGATTTGCGGAAAAGACGGTTGGTCACTGCGAGGTGAAAGTTTCAAGACTCAAGCACCTGAAACAAAAACTCACCTTAATTTCACGTGAACAACGTAATATCCGATTTTGAACAGAATCCCAGACATCGAGTTAAAAAAGTGATCCATTTGGCAACGGCCTTAGGCACTCTAAAGGCCGCCATACACGCTCTTTCTTACCGTCAGATTTACATACTTGTTTACAGTCGATAGTTGTATTTTTCTGGGTTCCGATTTGTTGCAAATCAAAATTAAGGGCACGTTTAAATTTTTAGATTCTATCCAGAAATGCATTTGTGTTGTTTCGTGAAAAGCGTACATAAAGTTTGACGCCGAGCGCGTTCGTTTAGTGACGGGGACTTGCCCGTGAGCGCCCTTTTACCGTACTTTTTCTTGATTAAAACAAAAATTGAATCTTTTTTTCGGTCAATAAATGTATTATTAATTAAAACCAAAATTACATTTCTATTATACCTGCGTCACAATCCATCTTCAAAATGCTCCTATTTTTAAGGCCGTCACACGGTTAATCCCCCTGAACTGCCTGTAAAATCTGATCCCTTAGGAATTTCATTTTAAAATTTAACCTGGTCATTCTTGAGATGTTGCGGGATGGAAAGATGCAACAAATTTTTTTGACATTTTGACCGGGGAGTGCCCTTAACGGGAAGTGTGGGCCACTGGCAGACGAATTTAAAATTATTGACACGTGTAATAGGGTGGAGTGAAAAAAACTTTTTTTCGATGATCAAATTCTAATAGTGCAGAAAAGTTGCCTACGTGGCTCAATAAAACGTGTAAAAAAATTCAGCTCGATCGGATAATTTCTTCTGTGTGCACCAGAGGCCTTAACTTTCCAAATTTTAGTAAAAAACTTAAGAAAGTTCAACTTTCTTCCGTTGGTGGTTTCTATCTTTTTCTTTACCCAGGACTATATTTGTTGCATAAATGAAGCAAAGAAACACCCGTGGTTTGTTTCGGAACCACAGAAATGGCCTATCGGCACCCTTCCTCCACTTTCCTAACGGAATAAGTGGCCCAAAACCCACCACGCGGAGGTAGCTGTACGTTGGGCTCCTTGTTTTTGTGTTGTTTTTTGTATTTTAATTTTTTTTGTTTCTTTAAATAATTTTATTGTTTTTTTTTTTGTGATGTATCTTCATATTTCTATTTGCCAGAACGAAACTGCGCTTGTTATACCTGTTATTGATGTGCAAACTTTACAACGAGAACTGATTCTGCGTTTCAAAATTTGGCATCGGTTGACCGTACAACAATGTACACCGAATGAAACCATCCCTTGCATCGCTGCTGCACACTTGACAGAATGCTTCAGTCACGAGTTTCACCATGTGTTTGACTGCAAGAGTGTGGCAGAGAGACTTAAGAAATTTCCAGGCTAGAAACAAGCTGTTGCTCGACAATTTCTGTTATAGCTCCTGATTAAATAGTTATTGTGTTGAGAATTGGAGGTGACTTGATTCGAACAGAAGACCAATCGATTATTTTATAATAGTCGTCTGCGGAGAAGTTTATTTCTGGAAGTGCACGAGGTAATACTTGTTCACCACTTTCATCTAATTCTCGGGCTTGCAAAATTTTGCGTAACGCATCTAGACGAACTTCGCGCAGTAACTAATCAGGACCTATCAGATAAATTGTCGAGTAACAGCTTGTTTCTAGACTGGGAATTTCTTAAGTATGCCTGTCACACCCTTGTAGTCGAACGCATGGTGAAAATCGTGACCGAAGCATCCTGTCAAGTGTGCGGCAGCGATGCAAGGGGTGATTTCATTCGGTGTACATTGTTGTACGGTCAATCGATGCCAAATTTTGAAACGCAGAATCAGTTCTCGCTGTAAAGTTTGCACATCAATAACAGGTATAACAAGCGCAGTTTCGTTCTGGAAAATAGAAATATGAAGATACATCACAAAAAAAACAATAAAATTATTTAAAGAAACAAAAAAAACAACACAAAAACAAGGAGCCCGACGTACAGCTACCTCCGCGTGGTGGGTTTTGGGCCACTTATTCCGTTAGGAAAGTGGACGAAGAGTGCCGATAGGCCATTTCTGTGGTTCCGGAACAAACCACGGGTGTTTCTTTGCTTCATTTATGCAACAAATATAGTCCTGGGTAAAGAAAAAGATTGAAACCACCAACGGAAGAAAGTTGAACTTTCTTAAGGGGGTAGACACGTCACGTGACCTGGCCGATTTGGCAGGTCGGTATTACAGCAGATTTTTTCTACACAGAAATGGTAATACCGATAGATCGGCGGCTGCCTGGTGAACGCGAGAGGGAGCTGTTTGCTATTTCCATATTCTATTCTGAATGTGGAAATAAATTCTCAGCTGTTGCGTTGTACTTGTAAATATTTAAACGGAAGATCTGCTGGTATAGCAACCGTACAAAATTAATTGCAACATTTTAATTACTTGAAATGCGCTTATGCTATAATGTGTTTCGTTGGCAGTAGGGAGTTATAAGAGAAACTAAAAATAGATGAGGAGATGTCCCCAGAAAATGAAGTTTGTTAGTTTAGACATTTTTTTATTAGCAAAGCACCGAAGCAGAACATGAAATGCACTTATTACACGTCCTATGCAGAATGCAGTTATGAACAAACATTATATATAAAATTTGTTGGATGTTGAATTGGACTAGTGAAAATGTGCTGACTGGATGCGCGTGATTATTATGTGGTCGGCTCCTCGAAGTGACAGAAAATATAACCTAACTATAAGCTATATGACAACAAATGTTTAGTGGCTATTTCGTTCTTTTACGAAACATTTGTGAACTTTTTAGCATCCTTCTAAAACATTATTGTTACGCAGCAACAACATCTTTAGGAAATCCAGTATAGCAATTAGGTTATATTTTCTATCACTTCGAGGACAGAAAATCCGATTTTGGAAATGCGCAGGCTGGATGCGCGTGATAATTATGTGGTCGGCTCCTCGAAGTGACAGAAAGCAGAGCAGAGCTTCTAATTCTCTCTCGACGAAACGCCCCTGGTCCTTGTCCTGCGACGTCCCTGGAACTCCACTTTGGAACGTCCCACGTCGACTCCAACGCTCCGACACTGCATCCTCCTTCGTGCAGCCTCCGGAACCACGTGCAGACTCCAGCGCTGCCTCGTTTGCAGGCAGTCTCCTCCAGAAGGACGTCCGACGACGTCTCCACTGCTTCGGCGACGTTCCCTCCTCCTCGTCGAATCCTTGGTCGCGGTCGACCCTCTCCTCCAGGGACTCGTCCTCGATGTCCTTCCGGTGGATTCCATGTAAAAGAGACGGAGAAGCATTAAGGGGGCCGTCTCCGCGGGCCTTTGAATGTGTGAGTACGCTCACACAAGCTAGGAAAAGCGTGCACGTATACGCGTGTAGTAAGCAAATCGTAAATTACAACTTTCGTCCTGGAATCGGCCCGAAGGAAGTTTTTGCGGGTACAGTTGCCTTCAGTAGACATCTGTGCAGGGTGGTCTGGTGCGTTTGAACGCTACTAAGCACCCCACTTTGAAATAATAATGAATTTATGACTCGAAAACTGTCCGAATGAAGCTTCAAGGCTTCTCCGTTGGTGGCGCTAATGGTGCACTGCAGCCATGTAGCACCAGCGTGACGTGTAGGCAGGGCCGACGCGAGGTTAGCCGGCGCCCTTGTGCAAAAAAATTTTTGTTGTCCCCAATTTTTTGCACTTGTTTTCTATTTAATATGTTTAAAAGAATTACATTTATATTTAGTTTATGTGAGGTGTTAGATTCCTTTATTATTAAGCGTACGATCTAGTTTTTTTAGCGTCCCATTCGGCTGGCGCCCTTGTGCGGCGCATGGTTCCGCCGGGCCTGCGTATACGCGATGTAGTAAGCAAACCGTAAATTACAACTTTCGTCCTGGAATCGGCACGGTGGACGTTTTTGCGGGTTTAGTTGCCTTCAGTAGACTTTCGTGCAGGGTGGTCTGGTCCGTTTGAACGCTAATAAGCACCGTACGTTGAAATAATAATGAATTTATGAATCGTGTACTCAGGACAGCCCGAAAAATGACAGAATGAAGCTTCAAGGTTTCTCCGTCACCGGCGTTGATGGTATATTCGTGCCTTGTACCATCAAAACCGGTGGAAGTCCAATCTAGCCGATAAATGTAGGAAAGACATAGTTGCCGAGACGTATCGAGAGTCGAATCGCGCTGTTGCCGCATTTCCCCTATCAATATTTTTCCATCAAGGAGGCTTGAATGAATCACGGCGAAGCAGTTGGAGAACAGAGATGGGCAAAGATAATATCTGGATAAAGTCAAATAAAAGATACTACAGTATTGTCTTATGGAACGAGAGCGAGCAAGAGGCACTGAAAGCGAGCGAGGGTGGTGCGAGATAGACGACGAGATGTTTGTCTCGCTCCGTCTTTCGGACGCCTGACACTCCGTCCTCTCCGTGCGCGATCGTCGCGCAGGCAAAGCGTTCCATCTCGCTCTCCCTATCAGCTAAAAAGAAGCGAGAAACGAACACTGAGAATTAGGGCTCTGCTCGCGATACGAGCTCAACGCCGCGCCGGTCCCGACCAGCGAGGATTTGGGCTGTTCGGCGGCGCACAGTGGGGCATTTGGGGTCGAAACACGGCACTAAGTCCTTTTACAAAAATATCGCTAAACTGCAAATTTTCTTTTACAGGTAGTTGATTGCAGGTATTGGATTGATTTATTGTAATGACTATAACTTGAGTAGAAACAAAAAATATATAAAAAAATGTTCTGTTAAACGATTTCGTCAAAAAGGCACTAACAACTAAAAAATACTTCTAGTGTTGTGCTACAATTTCGATGGTGTTTTTCAACTTTAAATAAAAACGTGGTTCAGGATATTTCATAACAGAATATGAATCAATTTAGTATAGCCTCAAGTGTCGAAATGAATTTGTTGCGAGATATCCTGCTCCACGATTTTATGTGAAAATACACCATCGAAATTGTAGTATAAGAAAATAATTATTTTTTAGTTTTTAATGCATTTTTCATAAAATCGTTTATTATAAATTTTTTAATATACTTTTTCTAGTTTTTAGTGTTTGTGGATTTACATTACTCTTATTGCTGTATGTAGTTTAACAGTTTGCTTGAAGAATGGTTGATTTATTGTTATGGGTTATTATTTCTTGGTGACTAGGTAATTTTTTCACTCACTCGGAGTTTTTTCATAATTTTGTATTGTCAACCAAACTACGCACCTCTGCAAAGTTTCGAGGGAATTGGATGGTTGGAAGTGGTTTAAAATTGAGTTTCCAGATTTGAATCAAACAAACAAACAAACAGAGGATCGTAGCTAAATAAAATCGTTTAATGGGACATTCCCAAATATCAGTATTGTTAGTACTGAACTCTGGTTTATATTGATAAATTTTTACAACCGTGGAATAACAATTCCGAAGAAAACCATGTACAAAACTATTATTGAAACAGACAATTCTTGTTGATATAAAAGATAATTTGATGTATAGTTAGATGAAAAAAAAAGCGGCATATGTTTTTAGAAGAATTACAGCATTCATAAATTTCATTACGATCGGCATGTTACACTTCGGTGATGTACCTTATTCAAATTGTATGCTTTGAATTTGCACATTGATTATACAAAGTATTGCATCGTTCTATGTATAAATAAATACTAAATTAGTATTGTTTCATTGACATGTTTCCTAACTTCACTACTCAACCTCTCTATCTTTCAATAGTGCTATCCTCCTTTACGTTCAGCGAGGCTCTGATGCTAGACGCAGGAATTGGCGGGCTCCAGCTACAGCTGATGCACGAGGAAACACCTACAGCGGTGGTTATGTGTGCGTGACTGACGCACCGCAGTTCCTCACACATAACCACCGCTCCTGTCGATGTTCCCCCCTCCATCAGCGGTACATGGAGCCCGGTGATCGCTGCCCAGACGCAGCTCTCATGCCGTATTCCTCCAAGCTTCTCAATAGAAGGAGCTGTGGAAACAGCGCGGCAGAGGCGGAGACAACAGAACATGCGGCAACTATGCTGTCAAAATTTCGTCTACGTAGAGTACCGGTAGATGTCACCATTGTACAACTTCTTTTTACCGACCGCAGTAGTTTCATTAGGGTCCGTCTGTTTACAAGGGCGCTTCGATCGATTCGGACCATAACAAAAAGGAGACGGCCCCCTTAACATTTACTTTCATTTGAGAGAATCCGTTGGAGCTGAAAGAACCGGGAAGACGGAAAGGCGCGACGGAACCGATAACAGGAGATCACAGCTCATGAGTATGTTATCGGCCCCTTCCCCGATCAATCTGCCCAGTACCCCAGCTCGTCTGCATTGTCTTTCTTCTGGACTTCTTGTCCTGTTCTCCCTCTCTCATGCCTTGGCTTTCAGATGGCCCCATTCCTCTTCGTGGCTTCTGGTGCTGACCCAGGGAACCGTCCTGTGCGTCCTGTTAACGTTCCCGTCTCCGCGACATCTCCTCCAGCCGATCCAAGCAGTCGCACCGCTTGTCCGACTGGTGGTTGGAGATGCCATTTGCCGGCTGCTGTCCACCCTGTTGAGGCGGACTTCTTGGTTTACATAAACCGGGGAGAAGCCAAGATCCACGCTAACAGGGCTATAGAAGCGGTTCCACGTATTTCCGCGCTTCACTGCGGACTGCTACTCTGTCGTAGCACAGACGGGGAATTCGGGCACGCGTATCCAGGCCGCAGTGGCAGTCCCCCGACACCTTGTCCCTCGTCGTGGGGTTTCGTGCTCCCTGAAACACTTTAAAGAAACAGAGGGCTGGGCTACGAAGGTAGCCTCCGCAGCCCAGTCCAGTACATTAGCTTAGACTAATCTTCAGACTCTTCGTTCAGAACTTCAAACTTTCTCCTCGAGCGAGAAACTTCCTGGATCTTTGGTCGGCGAACGACCCATCCTGTCTAAACAACTCCACTTTTCGGGGCTCTCTCTCATGGGGAATTCGGCCATTCTGCGACGATGTTCGCCCTCGAACTTCCTTCGTCGCAGCTCAGTAACTCTGCGCACTCCAGGCGCCTCCACGTTGATTCGGTGGTGCCTGCGCTTTGTAAACTACACGCTTTTACTTACATTTTGGAACATTGCTTATTCGACAACTCTTCATATGCGCTGTATGCACTCGCCGGTGCATTAGTGACTTTGGACTGCAATTGCTTATTCGACAGCTCTTCATATGCGCTGTATGCACTCGCCGGTGCATTAGTCACTTTGGATTGCAATTGCTTATTCGACAGCTCTTCATATGCGCTGTATGCACTCGCCGGTGCATTAGTCACTGGATTGTAATTGCTTATTCGACAACTCTTCATATGCGCTCGATACACTTGCCGGTGCTATTGCAATGTTGTCATCCATCGTTTTATGTACTTTATTTTCTATTCGTACCTGCTCCTCCTGTTTTTATGTACGGAGGTTCTCTAATTGGTTTTTGCCGATTGTATCTACTATCTATTATTTCTGGCAACATGCAGTCCTCATAGAACTTCTTCAGTTTTTCCTCCATTTCTGTTGCCCAGAATCGATCATCTCTCGATACTGTTGTAACTTTCATACCTTTCGGCGTCCATAAACAAAAATAGGCCCGTTGTCTTTTCGTTATGTGCAATTGTCCTTGCACTTGATAATAGTAATGATGATTTTGATTCATTTCATTACCCTTGAAAATACGCCGTATATTACCAAGTTGCTTTATTGCTTCAGCAGGTGTTAAATCCTTGGCCGATTCAGGACACTTTACTTCGACGATTTTATCATGGTCCACGAGGTCGTCAGGAGTTGCACCTAAGTGAGGCACAGTGTCATCGATGAAGAGGCCACATGGTAGAATTTGGATTCCTAATTCTTCTTCCATTTGTCTCAAGGCGTTTGCCTCGTTTTCCCTTCCGTATTGGAGAGCAGACAAATTTGGAAGTTGCGGGTATATTATACTGTTTAAGTTAGAATCTTAGACAAAGCAAGTGGCTGTAACCGATACGCAGTCCTTTGGTTTATTAGTTGGAAGTAGGTTAATTTTAACCCGAGTATCAGGTATGAATCGTACGTAACGCGAGCGTGGAACAGATATCGATGATATTATCAAACGTTCACTATTTCTCTCTCGCGTAACCAGTATAGAATTCGCAAGTATTGCGAACACGAGCATTGAACCGACCAGAACCGACCGCCTGGCAGACGGAGAGAAGACTTCCGCGATCGCGGAAACGTAGTTAGTTGATTAGTGGGGGGAGAGAAGCTCATGAACGCTTTGTGTCGCGTCAGATGGCGACACTATTATTAAAAGTAACTTATGTGATACGTCTTAAATCTAGTAAGAAGAAAAAGCACTATATACAGCATGTACACGAAACATTCCGCCCGCCTTCGTAGCGGGTGCGCGACGAATATGAACAAAGAAAGCAACCAAGATTTATAGAGCCTCGTCGCTTGGCTCCGAGGGGAAAAGACTTATTTTCGCAATAGGGCGCTGTAGTGTCGTCTTGGGTGTCCGGATTGTGACAACGCGTACAAGGCCATCCGGTCCAGGATGAACTTCAGTGATGCGTCCAATCGGCCAGTGAGTTGGTGGAGTTGCCTCGTTCTTCACGAGGCAGAGTTGTCCGGGCTGAACGTTAGGGTGGGCAGCGATCCACTTCGGACGTCCTTGCAGAGCTTGGAGGTATTCGGCAGACCACCGCTTCCAGTAGTGATCCCTCATTTGCTGAATTTTCTGCCAGCGAGCGAGTCGATTTGACGACTCCGCAGTGAGAGAAGGTTCAGGAATTGCTATTAATGCAGAGCCTACAAGAAAGTGCCCAGGAGTTAAAAACTGAAAATTGTCTGGTTCGTCGCTCAACGGTAAGAGCGGCCTGGAATTTAGGCAAGCCTCTATTTGATTCAGGAGAGTAGTCATCTCCTCAATCGTCAGTGGGGTGTCGCCAATGACTCGACGAAGGTGATGCTTCATAGACTTCACGGCGGACTCCCAGATCCCCCCGAAGTGGGGAGCGGCCGGTGGATTGAATATCCAGGTAGTACCCAGGTCGGCCAGTAGAGGCGCCAACTTCCCCAGTTCGCCGGAGGCGTCGGAGAACAAACGTCGTAACTCCTTGTCTGCACCGACGAAATTTGTCCCACAGTCGCTGCGTATCGAAGCGCAGTTACCTCGTCGAGAAACGAAGCGACGGTAGGCGGCTAGAAAAGCGTCTGTTGTGTAATCCGTGACAAGTTCCAAGTGGATAGCGCGAGTGCACAAGCAAATGAAGACGGCGACGTAGGACTTTCGAGTTCGATGTCCGCGTCCTGGAGACGTTTTTGTTAGAAAGGGCCCAGCGTAGTCTACCCCGGAGTGAAGAAAAGGTCTAGCTGGGGTAACGCGCGACGAAGGAAGATTTCCCATCAGCTGTTGGGAAGTTTTGGCGCGCCATCGCCAACACGTGACACAAGAGTGTATATAGTTACGGACTGCACGTCGTCCCCTGAGAATCCAGTATTCTTGTCGCAGCGAACTCAAGGTAAGTTGAGTGCCGCCGTGGAGAACTCGTTCGTGACAATCACGAATAATTAAAACGGTGAAATTTCCCTTTTCAGGTAAAATAATCGGGTGCTTCTGGTCGAAATCCAGGAGTGAATGCTTTAAGCGACCACCGACCCTCAGGACGTTCTGGTCGTCCAGAAATGGGGCCAGACGAGAAAGGGGCCCCCTGGAGATGGTAGCGGATTTTTCCCGAATCGAGAGTTCGCTAGGAAACGCGCAGCGCTGTACAACTTTTGCTAAGGTAAGTTTAGCATCCTCTATCTCGCGAGCTTGAATGTAGTTAAATTGAGAGAACGGCGAGGGCTTGCGTCGAAGCTGACACATATAACGCAGGCACCAAGCAGTTACGCGAGTTAATTTCTTAAGTGACGAATATCTCGCTAAGAAGTCCTCTAAAGAGAAGCTCGGGGTTAGTGTACTAGTGTGTACTATAGTTTGTACGCGTTTCTCCTCCGTCGTACTGAGATCGACCATGTGCTTTGACTCGCCATTATACTTAGAGTTTCGTAAGAATGATGGCCCTTGCCACCATAGTGAATGATTCACGAGCGTAGCGCCGTTTATACCGCGCGACGCGCAGTCGGCTGGGTTTTCTTTCGTCCGAACGTGATGCCATTTCGCACTCGGTAGAGAGGTTTGAATCTCGGAGACGCGGTTGGCGACAAATGTCTTCCATTGGTAGGGTTGTCCCTGTAGCCAATTCAAAACTATTGTCGAGTCCGACCAAAGGTGTACGTCGCAGAGTGGTATTTTCAAAACCTTAGTAACGCGTATCATTAACCGAGTGAGAAGAGTAGCAGCGCACAATTCGAGGCGAGGTAGAGAGTTTTGTTTTAACGGAGCGACTCTAGTTTTAGCAGCGATCAAACTTATTCGGGGAGTTGACCGATCGAACGAGGACCGTATGTATATAACCGCGGCGTAAGCTTTTTCGGACGCGTCTGCGAAACCGTGTAATTCGTAGGATCCAGCTTCCGGGTTTACGAGAATCCAGCGAGGTATCCTCAAGGAGGAGAGAGCTCCTAACCCGGCATAATAATGTTCCCAAGTTTCCACTAAAGAAGTAGGGAGCGGTTCGTCCCATTCCAGTTTTAGGAGCCAGAGCGATTGTACTAATATTTTCGCGACAATTATTACCGGTGCAAGAAATCCTAACGGATAGTACAGACTCGCAGTCTCCCGAAAGACTGCGCGTTTTGTTAGAGCTTCGTCTCGGGTTTTCGACGATACGGTAAAAATAAAGCAGTCTAGGCTGGTCTGCCATTTCAAACCTAGCAACGAGAAAGTGCCCTCGAAATTGCATGAGAGTTCAGGAGTAGAAGCAATATAATCGTGAGGCAGATTTTCGAGGAGCTCGGGCCGATTCGAGGTCCACTTTCTAAGTTTAAATCCGCCCGCCTTGAGCAAGGAAAGTAACTCTCTCTGGAGTTCAAGAGCGACCGGCAAGGTTCCAGCTCCCGAAATCACATCGTCCATATAAACGTCGTCTAGTAAACACGGTGCTGCTAAAGGGTAGCGTTCCCGTTCATCCGAGCTTAATTGTTTAAGCGTACGAATAGCTAGATAGGGGGCACACGCCATCCCGTACGTTACCGTGCGTAGCCGGTACGCTTGTACTGGCTCCGAGGATTTCTTCCGCCACAGAATGCGTTGGAAGTCGCAGTCGTCGTTATGGACGCGTATTTGGCGGTACATTTTTTCAATGTCCGCCGAGAATACAATGGAGTGGAGTCGCCAGCGTGTTAGAATGTCGAATATTTCCGGTAGTAAATTCGGACCTGTATGAACTATATCGTTTAGAGAAAAACCAGAAGTCGTTTTACACGACGCGTTAAAAACTACTCTAAGTTTTGTAGTAGTACTAGACGAACGTATTACCCCATGGTGAGGTAAATAATAAAAGTTAGAAGTATCGCGAGCATTTTCCGCGGCCAGAGTCATATGATTGAGCGTCTCATACTCTTCCATGAATTGGCGATACGCCGTTTCCAATTCAGGACTATTATGGAATTTTCTCTCCAGTTTTCTTAGGAGAACCTCGGAGGTTACACGAGAAAGACCGAGGTCTTTATTAGAACGAGAAAACGGTATCCGGACGATATACCTGCCACTGTTATCGCGAGAATGCGTACGAACGAAGTGATCTTCGCAAGCCTTCTCTTCCGCGGTTAATATAGAAAGTGGTGCCGACACCTCTTCTTGCTTCCAGAATTTTTGCAAGATCTCCGATATATCGAAGTCAGTGGTACACTAAAGAGTGACAGCAGCTTTCGTTTTAGAGAAATTATCTGGATTGCCGACCAAGCCGGTTAGAATACAGCCCAGAGTGGTAGCTTGAGCTACCGGCGTGCGAGGAGGTCCGTGCCGTAATCCTTCACGGATAATTTGTGAATAGACTTCCGCGCCTAAGAGAATATCAACCTTTCTAGAGGAGGCAAATTCAGGGTCAGCTAGTTCAAGATCGGTTAAGTGAAACCAAGAAGTAGAAACCGAAACCGGACTCGGCCGATACGAGGAGATTCTCTGCAGTACCAGAGCTTGTGTTGAGAAACCGATCGAATCGCGGCTGCGATGTGATACTTGAATCGTTACCGAACCCCTCGAGTATGTTTTATTTTTCGCGACTCCTATAACTGGAATATTTGTGGGTGACCTTGGGAGTCTTAATAGTTGCGCGATACTCTCACCGATCAAGGACACCTCGGAGCAGGGATCGATCATCGCTCGAACGGTCACCTTCTCCCCAGAATTGGACGCCACTCTGACTAACGCAGTTGCAAGAAGTACGGAAGCGCCAGGAGGTTGCACCTGAGCGCAATGAGTTGTAGCAGTGGTCGGGCTCAGCGACGGAGAAGCGCTCTTTCCAGAATGTGCGAGTTGCTCGTCTACCTGCGAAATTGCAACAGAGGAAGAAGTTTGTTCGATTGGAATATGGATAGTGGAATGATGCTTACCCATGCAAAGTTGGCAGCGCTTGACTGATTTGCAGTCGCGAGAAGAATGCGAGGCCAGACAATTGAAGCACAAGTGCTTTTCCATTACCCTATTTTTCCTCTCCAGGGGACTCATGGCCTTGTACTTCGGACAATACAGTATAAAATGCTCGCCCTGACACAGAGCACATTTTTGTGTCCCGTTTGCGTTTTTCGTAACGCAGTGCGTCTTGGGCCGATGAGCTGCTCCAGTAGAAGCTCCAGACGAGTTTTTGTCACTTCCGGAACGGTTTTGACCAGCTGATCCACTGGCGGTGCCTCCAGACGCCACCAGCGCTCTCACTTGAGAACTGAGAAAGGTCTTCATTTGATCGAAGGTCGGATGCTCCGGCGCCGTTCCGATGGACATCTCCCAGGCCATCCTCGTTGTTGGATCTAGACGTTCTGCAGTGAGGACAACCAAGAAAGCACTCCAGTGCTCGACAGGCAGCTTCAGCGTGGCTAACGCGTCCACTGCGTTCCGAGTTCCATGAAGCAATTCCTTTAGTTCTTGAGCTGATTCCTTCTTCATCGCAGGCAAAGACAGGAGCTTTGTTACGTGAGCGTGAATGAGGAGACGCGGGACGTCGTACTGCTCCATAATGGTCTCCCACGCTCGCTTGAAGTTTGAAGTCGTTAGTGTGACGTTCTGAATCAGTCGAGCTGCTTCATCGGTTAGACTGGTTTGTAGATAATGTAGTTTATCCACTTCAGATAGATTCGAATTTTTGATTACCAGAGAACGAAACAGATCGCGAAAGCTTGGCCAGTTTTGATAGTCCCCAGAGAATTTAGGGATAGGTATCCTTTCCAATGTCCTTCCTTGGGAGTCGGTTCCAGTATGTACAGTTTCGCCCAGTTCATCCGGGAAGTCGTCTCGAGTATCGAGCAGACTAGCCTTCTGTTGTAAGTAAGCTTCCTCGCACAAGCTCATGTGGTCGTCTTTGAAGTACGGTTTTTCCTGATGCTCTTCCTTGAAACTAGCGCACAATTTTGAGTGAGTCTGGAGAAACGTAGTCCAGTAAGTTTCCAAAAGTTCCAACCGAGAAATAATTACGCCTTTCGTAATTTTGCTAGCGCCGAGCTTCTTCATATTTTCCGTTAACCTTGCAATTCGTCCGTACAAGTATTTCTGTTCTGATATGAGTATATCCATTGTGTTTCAGATACTAGGACGTTCGGTAGCAGAAAAACTATGTGACCGGCACTGTTTACACCTTTCGAACGGGTTTGAGAATGTTCGATAACGTTCGATGCCTCGTGGAGACAACGGACAACGTAACGGATTCCTTTGTTTCAGCAGAGTGAATTTTTAAATCACCACAACTCCGGCTCGAAGGACCATTTGTTTAAGTTAGAATCTTAGACAAAGCAAGTGGCTGTAACCGATACGCAGTCCTTTGGTTTATTAGTTGGAAGTAGGTTAATTTTAACCCGAGTATCAGGTATGAATCGTACGTAACGCGAGCGTGGAACAGATATCGATGATATTATCAAACGTTCACTATTTCTCTCTCGCGTAACCAGTATAGAATTCGCAAGTATTGCGAACACGAGCATTGAACCGACCAGAACCGACCGCCTGGCAGACGGAGAGAAGACTTCCGCGATCGCGGAAACGTAGTTAGTTGATTAGTGGGGGGAGAGAAGCTCATGAACGCTTTGTGTCGCGTCAGATGGCGACACTATTATTAAAAGTAACTTATGTGATACGTCTTAAATCTAGTAAGAAGAAAAAGCACTATATACAGCATGTACACGAAACATATACTCTTCACAGTATTTGCCCGTGGTGTAGTGTTTCGTAATCGGCATACCTTGCCGAAATTGGATGCAGTTAGTATTTTTTTTCTATAACTAATCCACTTTTCACTATTCGCCTGATTGCGAGTTTCCTTTTCGATCTCGCATCGCATTCTTTGCCAGTCATGGAGTATAGCCGCGTGCCTTTTACATTCGGATGAGTATACTGTCTCTTCCATATCTGGTTTTTCTGCGTTAGGGCCGTAATCTTGGTCGCACGATTGTTTTTTATTTCGGAAGGAGGATGCTTTCGCTTCTTTTTTATATTCACTTGCTTTTTCTGCTGCACGCTTCCGACGTCCTTTCAGCTTTCTTACCATGGTTGACGGCTCTTTATCCATTGCCGTACTCAATCTGCTAAACGTCTCTTTTGTATTATATTGGACGAATGCAGCGGAGACTCTGCCCTGATACGAGCCCCCTCGTCCAAAGTTTATCCTTTTGCCTCCGATGAATTTGGCAATGATATTATTAAAACTTTCAACAGCATTGTTATTTAAACCATGCAGCAAACTGTCAGCTTTAGGGAAAAGTGGTTGCATCGCTTCTTCGATACTCTGATAAATACCAGCTTCTCTCAACCTTGGTACGTAGTCCTCTCTGTTTGGATTAGAGTATTTCTTACAGAAGTATGCTAACTTCTGACACTCCTTGTGTTCACCGAAAACGTGACTCGGTACATTCCTCAAGTCTTCCTTCAAATTTCTTACTCGATCCTCGAGTGTTATTTCTTCTTGCAACCGGTATGCTGCAGCTTTCTTTATACCAGTACGCATGTGGAGAGCATTATTCTTTACGACAGCTCTTAGGTCTTTATCGCGGCCTTTTGTTGCGATTTCGTTAATTTTTTTACTGAAATTGCGTAGCAGGTGATTGGTGCATTCTAATTTTCGTACCTGCACCAGGTAGTTTTTATATGGATCACTGTCCAATATCTTTTTGTACACACTGCTATCGCCATCGGCAACTAATATAGTGTATATTAGGCCGTGCATATCTATGCTGCAATTGAAGCCTTGGACAATAGCAACACTCTCCATGCCAGTTGAACTCTGATTACGGCCCCAGTTCTTGAAGCAACGATGCTCGCGCGGTTCTTCCTTCTTCATACCTGCTATTTGGCAAGTCATGCAGAATTTATTCTTCACGCTGATGTACAGTACTTTCTTCGTGTGGTATCCCACGATGGCTCCTACGCCAGAGAGAGAATTGTAATCTCCTCTGCGGTAGGACCTTTTCATCCAGCTGCCATCCGCGACAACTGGGATAAACGGTAGATTGGATTCTGCATGTACGCCGCCTCTTGATATAGCTAATTGTTTCTCCTCTTTTCCTGCATCTTCCATTTCGCGTTGTGCGGCCACTTCGAGGGCATCGATTAGGTCATTCTGACATTTCTCGTAGATCCTTTTCGTCATACAGGACACGTTCACGGCAGTCAGTATTTGCGGAAACAGCGGCGCGGTTGATATCCATAGTGGTATCACTCTTCCGAAGGCAGGATATACAGGGTGTCCCACTAAGGAGTGGACAGCGCGATATCTCTTAAAGTATTGTCGATAAAAATATAAAAAAAATAGGGAATTGCATGGTTCGAGGTGGCCCATTTATTAGCGCGAACGAATTTTGTTTTCGATTATTATTTTAAAAGATACGATGGTCAAGTTCGGTTTTTCAAATGGAACTATTTTTTTTGAAGACCTGAGTTGATAGTGCGTTCCAAGACAAATTCAATAAGCTTGATCCAGAACCAATCCAACTTGCATCCCTCCCAAAAGAACCGGCCATCCGAGCGTAGAAGCAAGTGCGAAATAAAAGTAACGATACCTACCTAAGTAGCATTTCTGACGGAAAAGTATTGTCCAGCCTTTGGGCCTGCCATTTCTGGCGTAGACCTTTGGCAGGTAAGTATCCATTTCAACAGGCAGTGCCACCCGTGGCGGCAGTAAGACCGCCCCCGGTTTTTGCCATTCCAGAGGGGTTTCTTGCAGTGAAAATCAGTAAATTTGCAAGCGCAATATCTTAAAAACCAGTGGAAATAAAGTGTATACATTAAAGCTTATTGAATTTGTCTTGGAACGCACTATCAACTCAGGTCTTCAAAAAAAATAGTTCCATTTGAAAAACCGAACTTGACCATCATATCTTTTAAAATAATAATCGAAAACAAAATTCGTTCGCGCTAATAAATGGGCCCCCTCGAACCATGCAATTCCCTATTTTTTTTTATATTTTTATCGACAATACTTTAAGAGATATCGCGCTGTCCACTCCTTAGTGGGACACCCTGTATAGCTTATACTGAAGCCGACTCGCCGAGGCTGGGCGAGCCGAGCCGACTCGCCGTCTGACTTCACCTGAAGACTGGGCTTTTCAATAAGACAATTTCGCTAAAGGTACACATATGGACGTACATATTGCGGTCGAAAACCCACAAAAGAAAAAGCAATGTGTACATATTTTGTATTCAACAAGTAACTACATATGCTCAACATCGAATTGCTAAGCATCGATGACTGTTGCTAATTTTAAACATTATCTTCTACATCACAGAAATAAAATCGGAATTACATTTTTTATCCATTGAAAACTACGTACAACGATTGAAATAATCACAAATGCATTATAAAGGAAGCATATCTAATGAAACGCGTATATGTAGTTTGAACGTTTTATAATAACAAAACGCATATAGTTTGTATAACATATATAACGAAATTTAAAAATTCTACATTCCGTCTCATCGGCTCGAAAGTTTCAGGAACGTACTGCTCACAGTTTTCACATAAAAATGAATCCAAACACGGTATAAATCGAATTATTAACTAATTATACAATGATGAACGTACGAATGGGAACGAGTGGTGCAAGCGGGGTATAATAATGGCATGTGTTGCGGTGCGCGTAGCATAGAATATGTGTACGTAAAGTGTCAAAGATAGTATACGTATTTGAAGAATATGAATAATACTGTATTATATACAGCAAAATACCGTGCTGCTACTACTACATCACAAACTGTAACTTCATAATAATCTGTACCATAACACGTAACTTACCTTTCTCGATACTTTCTATTTTTCGACAAACGCTTTGCAAATAACTTGGGCTGCTTCCTTTTTGTACCATCCTCCAAATAGCGTTTATTTCTTGCATCTGCGGCTTCCTTCTTTAATTCCATGGCTATGGAATGATCACACATACTTATCAACACTACGATAACGAACCACGCAGGAATGGAACAATTCACAAATTATGAATATTCCATATGTATCAATATCTGCGCAGTAAATAAAACCCCGATTGCTTTCTGCGTCTTCAACGTAGTGCAAGCGGCAGAAAACTGATCAGCTAGCATTGTCGCTGCATTAGTTACAGATGCTGAGAAGCAGAACAAAAGATAGTGTGAAAAGGACGGGTATATGCGTTCTATTCCTCTCTTTCCCATTAGGATTGGTGTATGCTGATGCATTTACATAGAGTATGTACTTCCGGGAATACTTTTGGATTGCAGAAATGTACCCAAGAAAGAATTTTGGATTATCCGATGCATATACTTTTGACGTATCACCTTTGCGCATTTGAACTTTTACGCGGGCCGAGATGTGTCACTCGGTCCTTGGTGCAAGTGAAATACAAAATATTGAGTGAGTGAGAAGGACAGTTTGGGTCCAGCCCAGCGGTTTCAGGAAAGAATCGCAAGTTGTGTAGTAGGATCACTTACAGGAGTGTTGGTAATGTGTGCGTGAATCGCGCCAGCAATTGTTTTCTGGCAACGCTGGCCCTCGAGGCCAACAAAGCCTCGATCGTCAGAAGCACGCGTAACTGTCGACGAGTAAAGATCGTAAGTACCTTCACGCTTCTTACACCTGCCCTTTTCACTATACGTGCCTGTTATTATGAAAGTGGTCTAAATTCAAAGTTTTCATTTACATTTTACTTATTTTTTACGTATTATATCAACACGATACATAATAAACGTGAAGTTCAATTTCTTTCTTTTTCGACTGACGCCATTTTCATACTAACTGACCCACTTCTACATTTTACTTCCAACCCAAGACTGTATTTAGACATAGTCCGGGTGAAGTTTCATTACCGTCATAGTATTGTTGTAATTTTTTGTGTAAAATCTATCGTGTGAACTGTGATTGTTTGAGTGTCCGCGTGTTTCTCAAGCTGCGTATCGCCATTGCCAGGCTGCCTCGCATGACACACCTCGCGGAGTGGACAGTCTAGAGACTACCTCGACCATGTTTATTTTACGAGGCATCAGCAGTCGATTTTTCGACGTGCTCAAAGGTGCCTCGCAGCCCCATGACCAAAAATCGCATGGCTCGGGCGACGCAAATATCATGCTGGAGGTAGCGAGAGACTGTCGCACGCGCCTCCCACGCAAAGTGATCATGATCGAGGTAGTCTCCAGACTCTCCACTCCGCGAAGCGTGCCTCGCGCAGCAGCCTCGCAATGTCGATATGCAGCTTCACGCTCAGAGATTCGTGTATTCATTCTCATGTAGACCAGAGATGGGCAAAGATAATATCTAGATATACTCGAATAAAAGATACTTTACGTTTATTCGTTATTCGCAGCTTTGAATAATACGATTTATCTTCATTCGAAACATCACGGATAAATAAATTTATTCGAAGTGAATTTATTCGACGGGTGAAAGATAATTTTTTTATTCGAAATGAATTTATTCGAAAGATAATTTCTGTCTTCGAGGATCTTTTATTCGAACTGTCGAATAAGGTTTTCATCTTTGTCCGTAGTTTGTTCGACTTTTATTCGAAGACTTCGAATAACTTTTGACGCGCGATCTCGCCCATCGACCGATCTTCGACGCTGGGTCGCGACCGCGTGATCCGCGTTGTTTTGTCACGCGACTTCGTCGAAAACGCAACGCCGCACGTCCAACAATGCCGTGTCGTACGGACCCGTCGGTGATCACCACGCGGCGATGCCGCCTCTCTTACATAATACAAATTATTTCAGTTAAAGAAGACAAATTTTTGACTATTGATTTTGCAATTGTTCTGAACAACTACAATTTCATAGTAGCACGGCGTTACTGAAAAATTTGAAAAAAATGTGGATATAGTCCTATTGGTCTTATTTACGGACAAGTTTTCAGAAATACGGACACTATAAAATTGGCCACATCAAATTTAATTGAATGTAACGGTACACGTACAGTATACAGTCAGTCACGAAAGTCTTCGTACACTTGCAAAATTTAAAACATTTAAAGCAAAAAAAACGCAAAAAGAAGCAAGGGTTTGGAGTATATTTCAGATATTAACTGATTTATTAGTTAAAATTAAACAAATTATGTAGAGATGACGATGTATTTTACATTTGTTTCCACGAAAATATAAATAGACCGATAGTACGATTTTACATTTACGAAAATCCGCATACAGTTAGCATGGGTAATTTGGGTATATTAAACTGAATAAAATTTGTTATGATAATAATTACAAGAATAATAATCAAATTTTGTTTTACAAAAGATATTGTGATTTTGTGTTCCCGTTTATTTGCATTTTGTAGTAAACAAATGTAAGAAACATCGTCAGCTTTTCACAATCTATCTAAAGTTAACCAATAAATAAATTAATGTCCATCAAACTTCCAAAACCCTAGCTTTTTTATAGTATTCGAAATTTTTCCGACGAAGAGTTTTCCGACTTTTAGAATTTATGGATTGTTAATAAACTTGCGAGATCCATTCGATTGAAAAGAGTTCAAACACGGTATAATTTGGATTATTTCTAGAACTATAAATAATTAAATATGAATGTAACATTTCTAATGTAATAATGCTAAACATAATCCGATTTATATCGTGTTTAAATTCAGTTCCATCTAAAAAATCTCAACAGCACCTATGTTACTGAAACGTTCATGCCGATACGATAGAAAATGTGAAAGTGTTACATACATCCTATTAATATAAATATAATCCACCGCAAGCAAGATTGTATGGCTCTCCAGCCGAGGCTCAAATCAAAATGAAAAGCCGCCGCCGAATAGCTCAAGTCCTCAGGCTGAGGACCTCAGCTCGAGGCGAGATCGCGCGACAAAAGTTATTCGAAGTCTTCCAATAAAAGTCGAACAAACTACGGCCAAAGATGAAAATCTTATTCGACAGTTCGAATAAAAGATCCTCAAAGACAGAAATTATCTTTCGATTAAATTCACTTCGAATAAAAAAATTATCTTTCACCCGTCGAATAAATTCACTTCGAATAAATTTATTTATCCGTGATGTTTCGAATGAAGATAAATCGTGTTATTCAAAGCTGCGAATAACGAATAAACGTAAACCGTGTTATTCGAAGATTCGAATAACGCATAAAGATAAAGTATCTTTTATTCGACACGTTATTTAAATAATTTTTTATCTAGATAATGCCCATCTCTGACGTAGACTAAGAAAGTTATGTTATAATTTACCCGCAAAATGTCTAGAAAAGGTATATACATTCGGGTGCAATATAAGCTTCCTTTAGTTGAAAATGAAGACAAATGATGAAAACAGTTTCTAAATATTAGAAGTGAAAAAATTGGAAATTTTAAAACCACAAATGTTGGACATTTGAAAATACAGATATTTTGAAACTTGATATCCTCACAATTACAAGTATTGGAAATGTTTGAGTTTCAAAGCTTTCGAACTTGGAAATTCCAGTATTTAGAAATCTGAAGATTCTCCACCTGCGCTAAATCTTGGCTAAAGGAAGCCTATATTGTACACAAATGTACCAACTTGATAATCGTGTACTCTTCTCAGAATTGGGCAAAATGTAATCTAATTATAAATTACAAATTACGATTAAAATGTAATTGTGTAATCAATTACACAATTACATTTTAATCGTAATTTGTAATTAGTTTACTTTTTGCCCAACTCCGATTCTTCTATTGCATTTTCTTACGTTCAATAATTTCAATGTTTCTTCGACTCGTTTTTAGATGTCTGACAAAGGAACTGTTCAAAATGTAGAAGAGGAAGGGACTCCATCTCGAGGACGGAGTCCACCCACCTGGGAGCTGCGGTCCCCACAACGGAGTCCGCGCAAGGAACAGACACCGTCCTCGCGACGGAGCCCGCGAAAGGAACGGACACCGTCCTCGCGAGGACGGAGTCCGCCGGCGCCATCCTCAACGACTCTGTGGATGGAGATGGCGGTGGAGTACAGGCAGAAGGTATGTAGATAACCATTTCTTACATTTTCATGAAAGTGTGAAAGCGTCTAGTCATTATTGCAGTAATTAACATAAGATTTATGTTTATTGTTCATATTACAGTACAGCCAGCTGAAAAAACTCTGCGTAAAGGAATTTATGGAGGCGGAAGAGGTGGAAGAGGCGGGCGAGGAGGGAGAGGAGGGAGAGGAGGGAGAGGAGGAAGAGGAGGAAGAGGAGGAAGTCGAGGAAGAGGAGGGAGTGGAGGAAGAGGAGGTACAGGAGGAAGAAGAGGTAGAGGAGGAAGAGGAGGAAATATAATTAATTATAATTTTTATAATTAATAAATCAAGTTAACAATTACATATTTAGTCGTCATTTTTTTATTCGAAAGCCTTACATCTGTCGGCCATGATTAATTTTCTCGTATTTATTCGTACTTTAGTTGCGAATCATATATTTAGTCAAGAAAGTACGAATAAATACGAGAAAATTATTCATGGCCGATAATTGAATTAACCACGATTAAATTAATTCAATCATAGTGCTTCAAATAAAAATTCTATAACAAAAATATGTATTCCTTTTTTCATTTGTAAGAGATGTTATAAGTATAAATGAATAAAACGCGACTATATCGTTTAGAAATGTTTAGAAAAGATATACTCGTGTTTTATTCATTTATACTTATAACATCCCTTATACATTATAGTACACATGCAGCAAATTTTGTATTTATTGAGCCACATTATACTCCGTACATGCCCAGTGTAACGTATACATCACATTTAGAAAATGATATTTCCACTGGTTTTTTTGGGAAAAAGAACAATCAAGTGCATGTATTGGCACCATTTTTCAGTTACCTAAACGCAATAAATAATTGTTTTCCGCCGGGAAAATTGTCTGCGTACTAAAGTAATGTCCATCTCTGGTATTTTGCCATATAATTGAGGCAGTGAGAGCAACAACGGACTCACCCACATTTTTTTCGAAAGTGAGTTAGTAGCAATAACGTATTCCAATAGGCTTTACTAATCATATCGATGGCCTAGTGCACACATAAGATAATACAATAATGCAAAAAGTATTTATTTAATTATAAAGTATCATTGAATGATTGATCCTGTGAAAAACGCTAAAAGGGGACATACAATATGTGTGCATTAAGCCATCGATGTACAATAGGAAAATTTTTTGTTTGAAGTAGGTTAGTCCGTTGTTGTTCTAACTGCCTAAATTACTATGACATAAATATGACAGCGATTTCAAGTGATGTATATGTAACGGTAAAAGCGTTAAATTTAATAAATGTATACAATTCCCAGCAGTTCCTACGTCAATGTATGCCTAAAATGAATATAACCTAACCTACAATCGTCCGAAAATGCATACATTGACTCCATCATGCTTTTATAGTGGCTCGTATATCCAGCTATCGCCTCAGTTTTGCTATTATTCAACGTTAGCAGTCCTCCCAAGTAGGCGCCATCTCGTATCCACTAGCTGAACTAAATTTGTCACGTGACTTGCTCTGTATTAACGCCAATATGAAGGAATTCGTATTTGGGAGTGCAGACACGAGAATACGCTTTTCGTCCTTATATGAGCAGATTTTGAGCTGGGTGAGGTCTCATTCGAAAGAGGAAGGTTCGGTACAGCGCGCTCTGGTCATCGTTTGAATCACAAAACTCTTTTAGTGACCTAAAAATACTTGGATTCATGCGGGTGTATTTTGTCGATTTTTGCACTACTTTGAACACTCAGATTATTAGATGTCAACACAATCTCGTCGAGCCATGACCAGAGCGCGCTGCACTGAACCTTCCTCTTTCGAATAAGACCTCGCTCGGCCCAAAATTCGCTTATATAAGGACGAAAAGCGTATTCTACTAAACTCATGTTTCGGGGCAGATTATGTCGGTATACAGCGCACTGCATTACCCGTGTCTACCCCCTTAAGGCGCCCCGTTTGGTAACTTCAGGCGCTCAGAAGGCGCATATTGGACCCTCATAAGCCGCTCGTGGGACACTCACGGCGCCTTTAAGGCGCCTTGAGCACCTGGGACCAGGCGCCTGTGTGCTGTGTGGATAGATCCAAATTAATTCTGCGAGTGATAAAAATAACAATCTTCTGTCCCCAGTCTTGAAACAACTCGTGAATGTTGTAAGGAGTCTTCCTCACTCAAATGCAGAAGCAGGAAGAATTTTCTCTATTCTGACCGATGTCAAAACTTGTAAAAGAAGTAAACTTAGTCATGATTCTGTAAATTCCATTGCCGTGATTAAAACAGCTTTTAAAGCCCGCGGAGAAACTAGTTCTACAATTTCGATTGGCCCAAATCATTTTACATTAATGTCAAGTAATAATTTATATTCGTAGCCATTAGTTTCGTTTTTATTCAAATTTGTAATAATATTTTGGAATTAAATTTGTGTTTGTGGTTTATATTTGCAATCGTTTCGCTTTCTATCTAAACGTTATCTTTTTTTCATTCTTGCTTGATATCTATTCATTTAATGTTTCTCAACCGATTTTTATACAATATGTGATGCAAAAGTAAATAACAGTATGATAGGATGAAGCGATAAGAAAAAATCGGTTAATTTCAAGAAACGTTTCCTGGGGTAAAGTATTATCATCGACATGATCCTTCAAATAATGTTCACACTCAAAATCGAGGCAAATGTCCTTCAAGTCTAACAAATTGTTACCGGAAAAAAAATCTATGTGAAACATCGAGTCGTTTGTTGTTGAATATTCTGGTTTTAAAATATGTCCGTACAAATCTTGAAACGAAAGTCTAGATTTAGAATATAATAAATGAACGGCTGTCCTGCGGGTTTGAAAAAACGCGTTGAAGGAATTGAAATAATTTAAAATATATTTAAGAAACAAAAGATAAGCTTTTGTTTTTTTTATATCACAAAGTAAATTATCAGCCGTATCGATTTTTAATTTTCAAATACTTCCGAAATAAAAAAAAGATTTAACGAATCCCAACATTCCAGAATGCGTGCTACGCAAGCGTGCACGGCTAGCCAACGCGTATCGCACAATTTTAATTTTTTTTTTTACCTATTATTAACAAATTCTTGAAAATTAGCAAAATTCGCCGACCGTTTGGCGCTACTATTAATATAAAATGTTAAATTTCGAATAAATTTTTCAATATAACTTGGGATTTCTGAACACGCCTTACTAGATACTAATGCCGCGGAATGGCAAATACAATTGACTGTTATTAATGAAGGACACCTCGTTTTAAGTTTTGAACAAAATGAGGAAAAGCGCCCGATCATTACTGATGCTTTGTCGCATGTGAGTCCAATTACATTCTGCACAGGAATTAGCTTTTTGTGCAATGCTTTCTCAAAATGCTGGAAATAAACCTTCTGCAGAGCAATCTATGGCGTATAATTTTAATAATTCTAATAATTCTGTAAAAGCTGCAGAAGTTTCCGAATTTAGGTATTTAATTAAAAAAGTGAGCCATTTTACGTTAGAAATATCTGTGCTTTCGTCAACAAATATAGAAAATTTATGATGTCGAGCACTTTCAATAATTCTACTTACTTCTACTTTAGAAAGCACGTTTGTAATAATTTTGTTGTATTTTAAGCGGCTCAAGGTTAATTTACTCGCTATATATGAATCTGGAAATATAACCTTCAGAAGGCCAATTAAATAAGCACTAATGTGAAATAGAATATTGTGCTCGACAAAAAATGCGCACAAAGCAATTTCAGCAATCTGAATCTTCTCGCGAATATTTTCGGGACTATCACTCACATCAAAATCATCAAAAGCAGCACTGTTACGTTCGGATAATTTAGAAACGTTCTCGGCGTGTGATTTTGTACCAAAATGATTTTTTATTTCTGATAACCCGCTATTAATCATATAATTTTTACATCACGCTCTAACCATTGAAAAGTTCTCGGAATATATTTGCGTTTCGCTGTAGGAGAATTCATGACAACAACCAGAAAAACAGACAGAGGAAAATGATAAATAAAAAAAAGAAAAGGAAAGTATATAAATTAATGAAAAAAAAATACTTACCTGTTTAGTTGATGCCTTCAAAAGATGGACGATCACCAGCTGAGATATGTACACAGCACTACGAATGACGGTTATTCTACGTTCGCGTATGTCCGTTACGGTATCCCGCCAAAAGAGCCCGCGTAATGTAGTACCAACAATGTACAAGCGGAGCGCTGAAGTAGAAAATCTTCAATTCTTCGCATCTTGCATAACACGAAACTACCAAAGAATATTATTCTATAGAGCGGAGATATCACAAGCTGAGATTCCTTACTCCACCGCAGGCGGCGCTGCAGTCGGAAATCTTCGCATCTTACACCTCTGTGGGAAACCCGTCCTCATTCTGGCATCACTGGGTGTGACTTCATGTCAATGTAGTTATGAAATTAATTATTTAACAAAACAATCAATCATAATAATTGTGTAATTAATGTCTTTAATTTCTAAGACGTGAGTTGGTAATTATTAATTACTACAGTGTGTGTATCGTTTCTAGATGTAACTACTTCTTTACAAACTTAACCTATGTCTACAATATACAATCAAAATAGTAAATAAACAATTAAATGATTAACACGTGAAATAATAGACTTCATATGATGTACAGTGAATCACAAAAATATTCGGACACTAAGGTATGCTTGGCTTTAACGGTCTATATCTTTGTTGATTATGGAAGAAATGAACTGAAACTTGATTCTTTCGATACAGTATTTATTCTACTTTACAAATATGTGGAACTTATTAATTTTTCGTAATATACTTATATAATATTAAACATTAAAAGAAATCACAGCCATTTTTCGCGTTACAAAAATATTCGGTCATACGTAATTAACACTTTATAAACTAAAATTTAACTTTGAATACTTAGTACCCTAACCTTTTTGTTTTGTCACATGTTTTAAACTTTTCGGCATACCAAATATAATTTTTTGAAGATATTGTATACTTGTTTTCTCCCATTCGTCTCCTAATTTCTTTCAATTCTTCTTTATTCTTTATCATTATTCTTCTTTTAAATTATCCCATACATTCTCTATAGGGTTAAAGTCTGGTGACTGACGAGGGGGCTGTAAGACTTTCGGACAATGATACAGTAGGTACACTTGTACAATCCATGCTTTTGTTGTATTCCGTAATTATAATATTTCCATTTATTTTATATAATAATATAAAAATACAATTTACGGAAACTTAGGCGAAATACTGCTTGATAGATTTTAGAGCTAGACTATGATGTCGAGACTGTTCGGAACAAGAGTGTTTTGGAAGAGATATTGCTTGTTATATATAGGTGGTTTTGGTGGTTTAGAAAGTGGGGGTTGAAAGGAATGGGGCATAGAGATCAAGGTACAAGGGTCAGTAGTAAGGGACTGATGAAATCACAGGAAAAGGAATTTAGGATATTTGCTATTGCTATCTGTAGAAGTAAACGAATGACTAAAACTAGAGAAAAATAAATTTAAGTGGCGTTGGTATACAACACTTTATGCTTCGGATCGTTATCCTGGTAAAATTTGAAGATTTTTTTCAATTCCCATACTGACTACACTTGGCATTAAATTTTCTTTTAAACTATTTAAATATTTGATTTTATGCATAATATCTTCAATGAAAACAAGGTTTCCTACTCCTCTGCTCGATATATGGTAAATGTGCTTTATTTCGGCCCCTACCCAATAGTCAGCCTTTTCGGAAATAAATTGCTTAGAAATAAGAAATTAAGAATAAAATCTTATATATTTAAATGAAACAATGACCAGTGTACTCTCTCCTTCGAATCTGGGAAGTTTCATGCCTTTAGCGGTAAAAATATGAACTGCAGAAAGCTTTATTGTGTTGGCGATTGAATGGTTGGTGATTGGTGAGTCAATTTGAATTAATTTAGTACTATAGGCACAGGGCCGTTGCGAGAATGGTTGGCGCCCCCAAATTTTTGCACCTGTTATTTATTTAATATGTTTTGCCTTTACGAGGTACAGTAAAAAAAAATACATTTACATTTTGTTTACGTGGGAGTTGGATTCCTTTATTATTAAGTGTGCGATATAGTTTTTTAATGCCCCCTTCGGCTGGCGCCCTTATGCGGCGCATAACTTGCATAGTGGGTTCCATCAGCCCTGTATAGGCGACACTTAGAAATAGTGTGTACTAACACTAATACCAAGTTTTTTATGTTCAAATTTTGAATACGCGATTAATAACATTCGAAAGAACTTTTTGTGAAATTATAATTGCATTTAAACTTACGTTAGTAAGTATTTTTGATGTGGCCAACTATTGGCATTCAAAATATAAAGAAAACCAATAGTCACTGCATATTGTTAAGAAATCACCAATTTGAACCGTATTTACCAAACAAATAAAGCTCACTTTCCTGAATCATCCGTTTGTATTCTTTTCCACCAAAATTAATGTAAAACCAGTGGTCGGTCGTCTAAAACACAAAACAGCTGACTACTAGACGATTGGTCTAGTAGTCGGCCGTTATAATTTAAATAATTAGAATTTTCAGAAAAAAGAAATTTTTAAATTTTCAGTACACACATCATGAATTTTGAACCACTTAACATTCTGACGATTAACAATAGCTATACTATAGGGTGGCAGATACATATATAACCTGATAGAAGAACCTGGCTGACTACTGGCATATGAAAGGCTGGAGTTAGGATTTTACTGGCTGACTATTGGTAAAAAGGACGTTTCTGGGTATATTAGATATTTTAAATAAAAATTGTTATACTATTGAAAAAATCATCCACACATTTGAAAAATAGATACTTCAAAGAATTTAAATGTCAATAACGCATTTAAAAAATGGTATATTAATAATAACAACACGTAACATGAATTTCCGCTTTCCCTTAAATGGCCGACTATTGACACAGTTACTCTACACTAGGGTGGTCCCTAGCTATAGGGGTCAACTTTTTTTGAGTTTTTTTTTTATCGCTCTCCCCTAAATTGTGACTCTTGATGAGAAAATATGTGCAAAATTTCAAAGTATTGAACAATGGCAACCCATGCCACATTTGAGTTAAAGTTTTGAAATTTTAGTGATTTCTCGTCAGTTTCGAACATAATTGTTTTCAGCTATTTTTGAAGTATCAGTGAATATTTTTTAATAAAAGCACAATTTATTAGATGTATAATAATAATATGTATGTTACTTACAAAAATATATACGAAATCTTTGAGTTTTATCTCTTAAAATTAATATGTAACGCAGCGTATACATTACTGTACGCAGTTGGGTGGTTGTTCGAGTCAAATTATAGTTCTTTTCATGCACAGAAAGTTTATTAGGCTAAACCAACCAGTGAATGACCGAATTGTTGAATCTATGAACCTTTGAGTTATTTATAACAACAAAACAACTGTTGAAATTGCATTTAAATTTATTTTTCTTGAAAGTTCTATAAAAATAATTACTTATTCTTATCGTAATTTAAAAAAAAAAAATTATAAAATGCAAAACGTGTAGAAGCCCACTAAATGACCGCATACTTTTAATAAGAATTGTACTTATCAATGTTTGCCCAATACGCGTAATTAAAAATATAGGATACTAAAAGTGCAACTACACTCCATTTATAAACATATAATAATGTTTAAATTTATAATTGACATTTCTTTGCCTAATGGTCATTCACTGGTATGCGATCAATTACTGGTTGGTTTACCCTATTTGTTTTAGTAATAATGATTATATTATTAGTACTTAGAAATGAATTTTTTTTACATAGTTGTAAACGAAATACTCTCTATTGAAATTTATGTTATATATTATAGATTGAAGGTAATAAATTAGCATATTATTAAATTCTATGTATTTTTCAATATATATTCGCTGTTTGTAAATTTGCTTACATTAGGGTAAAGTCTCCTATAATCTTCAATTATTTGTAAAATATGTTGTTTTTCTTCCTCATTTTTTGTCAGCATATTATGTTCTGATATAAGTTTGACATAACTTTCCATTAAATTTGAAATTTTTCAGGGATCATTTTTTCGTCTAGTGTTACAATTTTGGAGGTTGCAACGAAAAAATCAGAAATCGTGAAATAAGACTTCACGTAGCCGCGCATAATGGCTTCGACGCTGTTGTACGCTCATTTTAATGGTAAAATTCAAAGATTTTGAGAATACTGTTTGAAGTCACACAGAAATGATGCTATTATGCACCTAAGAAATTGTACTTTTATTAAAAAACCATCACTAATTCCTCTATAATGGGGGAACACAATGATGTGCGAAATTGACGTGAAATCACTAAAATTTCAAAACTTTAACACAAATGTGGCACGGGTTCCCGTTGTCCAACCACTTTCTCACCAAGTGTCACAATTTAGGGGGGTGCGACCAAAAAAAAACGGAAGTTGAAAAATAAGAACCACCCTAATATACACCCCCGGACCATAACATTTCCTCCACCATGCTTGAAAGTGGCTCGCAAATTTTTCGGATTTAGAGCTGTATTTGGCTTACGCCACACCATGTGTCATCCATCCGAACCAGATATATTGAATTTAGATTCATCAACGAAAATCACATCACTCCACCATAATTGAAGGGTCGGATGCAATAAGGGGACTAGCGCTCGAAAATGGGAAAAATTATTGTCCAATCGCTAAGAAAGATTGGAAAATTAAATGTTGTTAAACTGAATTTTAAAAAATATAGTGTTGTAAAGCTCGTCACGACACACATTTTTCTATTTATAGTTTGTTTATCCAATCATTACTATTCGAGCTAAAAATTATAAACAAAAAATTTTCATCGTCCAAAATCATTATTTGTTTAAACATAAATTGCGATAACTTGAGTAAATATTAACGGATCGTTATGAAACTTAAAACATAACTTCAGAAAACTCTAGCGGAGCCGTAAAATGTATGTACAAAACCCTTATGTTAACAAATGTAAGAATATTTAATTAAAAAGTAATACTGGACATAACCCATGTTTTTCACCGTTCACCGTTAAAAAGTATCGAGGCAATTTTCAGGTACATATAACTTGCAACGATAAAGTTTTTCCTTAATATACAAGGAAGATTTTCACCAATTTTCACACTGATTCATAAATAATTGTAGAAGCTATGACGATATATATAAATCCCGCGCGCCACCAACAGTCAACGCCAGTGCTAAGACTGCTAAGTAGCGCATTATACGCGGCTGCTGACTGTTGGTGGTGCGCGAGATTTATATATATCGTCATATCTTCTACAATTATTTATGAATCAGTCTGAAAATTGGTGAAAATCTTCCTTGTATATTAAGGAAAAACTTTGTCGCTGCAAGTTATATGTACCTCAAAATTGCCTCGATAATTTTTAACGGTGAACATTGAAAAACATGGGTTAGGTCCAGTATTACTTTTTAATTAAATATTATTACATTTGCTAACATAAGGGTTTTGTGTGTACATTTTACGGTTTTGCTAGTTTTCTGAAGTTATGTTTTAAGTTTCATAACGATTCGTTAATATTTACGAGAAATAATGATTTTGAACGATGAAAAATTTGTTGTTTATAATTTTTAGCTCGAATAGTAATGATTGGATAAACAAACTGTATATAGAAAAAATGTGTGTCGTGACGAGTTTTACAAAACTATATTTTTTAAAATTCAGTTTAACAACATTTAATTTTCCAAACTTTCGTAGCGTTTGGACAATAATTCTTCCCATGTTCGAGCGCTAGTCCCCTTATTGCATCCGATCCTTCAATTATTCTTTCGAAATCATATTTTTTGCGAAAGTTAAACGTTTCTTTCTATTTCTTTCGCTGATGTATGGTTTCTTAAGAGCTACTCTCCCATTGTAGCCATTCTCTTTAAGCAGTCGCCGAACTGTCTGTGTGCTTACAGTTTTCTCACTCTTTTTGTTGAAACTCTGCTGCTAATGCGGAAGCATTCAATCGTGGATTTTCTTTCACTTTTCAAATAATCTTCCGCTTTTCTCTCTCATTTATTATTTTCTGCCGACTACTTTGTGGTAGTGATTCAATCCTGTCTTCATTCTTGTATATATATAAGATTTATTTTCAGCCTCAACGGCCTTGAAAAGGAACTTGGCTTTACAATTTTTCCATTCATTCATCCACTCTGGCATTCCCTCTATCTTTCAAACTACAATCTAACTCATTTTTCCTCTCTTCTAAACTTCCTTTCTATCTTTCTCATCCACCTACTATGCTCCCATTTACTGTCCCCTCTAATACCCTTTCTATATTGTATCCTATTCTCTCTGTTTCCGTGCAGTCTTCAATTAGATGCTTCAAAGTCCCCGGGGTCCTCTCTCGTACAGTCCGCATCTTCTCTCTTCTTCCTTCATCCAATACCTGTTGTTCACCTCAAGGTTTCCACACCTCGCTGTGGCTATCAGTTTCTGGCTATTCCCTTCCCTCCTCTTACTTAAATACTTCGGCATACTTATACATCTAATTGACTTATAATATATATTGTACCTGGACTCTTTAATACTATTAAATTGCACTTGTGCCTGTATTTCCCTATCTCTCTCTCTTCGAGTATTGAATGCATTTTTCTACCCTCCTGCTCTAATTGTGTAATCCCTTCCTGACTATAACCATTCCTCTTCAGGTACCCAATCCTCCCCTCTGTTTTTTCCCTTATGCATTCCTTTACCCATCTCTCAGGCCTACCGCATTTAAGCCTCCCTCCTCGAATTTTCTTGCTCTTCTTCCAGCCTTTATTCTTATTCTGTCTCGCTTAGTTTCTTCCAAAACGATATACCCTGGTGTGTTTCTTTCCAAACCCAGACACCATCTAATATATTTCATTTGTACCCTTTCTAAATCTTCTCTCTCCATCCACCCGATGTCTTCACTCTTGTATCTATTAACGATATCTGCCACTGTGCTTTTTTTTAAATTAAGCATAACAGCGATCTGGCGATACAATTTTCCTTTTTCCCAGATGAAAAATTACCAGTTGGCGGAGATTGAATGAAACGTTTTTACTATTCCGATACATTTTCATGGTAAACGACGGTGTAATGACTGAATTGTACGGTAACAATGGCGGCTGGGTACTGAACCCGATGCCACGTACTTGTAAACAAAGTGTGGATGGGATCGCAATGATTATGTACCATTGATAGAACAACACGATATATGTATATTTAAGAAGGAACTGTTACAATGTAATAGAATAAAGGTTTAGATGTAATACTGATTTGTGCTAATCGCAAGAGCACCGTGGGCTGACACATGGTGTATAAAAAGGCGGAAGTGACGTATCAGAGTACGCTACGATCAACAGATAAAGGCTGTCGATCTTTCTAGGCTCTTCCAAGCGGACGTTACGTATTCTGTGTCGCGCGGCTCGATTTGAAACGTAAAAGGATGGATTGAGGCAAACCCTCTTCAATCCCCCACTTTTGCGACATCCAGTCCTAAACTTTCGGTACCGCGTTTATGGGCCAATTGCTTCAGCCCTTTCGTCATAACATCTGCTGGGTTCTCATTCGTAGCGACATAAATGACTCTTATCTCGTTTTCCTCGACCATTTCCCTCACAATATGGTACGCGATGTCTATATGTTTGGTTTTGTTATTCTCCATTCTGTTCTTAGAGTAGTCTATGGCTGCTCTATTATCGCAATACATTTCGATGCTATCTGAAACCAAAAAAACAAACAAATCTAGCTCTTTCAATACCATGCGTACCCATATAGCTTCTTTGGCCCCTCGCGCCAATGCAACGTATTCAGCCTCCATCGTGGAAGTCGATATGCTCCTTTGTTTTGATGAGTACCATTGGACGGTATTTCTTCCTAATTTCATGACCATCCCCGAAAAAGAATGCCTATTATCGATATCGCTTGCCCAGTCTGCGTCGCAATATATTTTTATCCTCGGTTCTTCGTTTCTTTCGTATGTTAATCCATACTCTGCAGTCTTGTTCAAGTACCGCAATACATGCTTCGCTTGGTGCCAATGTGCTTCTCCTGGGTCAGTGTTATACTGTGATAACTTTGTTACCGCGTACAACAAGTCTGGGCTGGTACTCAACGCCAAATACATTAGCGATCCAATTAATCTCCTATAAGGTACTTCCGACATCTTCTCCCTTTCCACTTGAGTTTTTGGACTATCCTCTTTGGAAATCTTTGCTCCCGGTTCCAATGGAGTAGTGGCCCCCCGGCATTCGATCATATTGTATTGTTTTAGTATGTTCTTTATGTAAGCCTTCTGTGAAAGACATACACCCCCGGCATTATTCCAACTTATTTTTATTCCCAGGGCATAACTTATTTCACCTAGATCCTTGGCTTCGTATGCTTTGGTGATACGTCTGACTAGGTCTGTAATTGGTACCAGGTCTCTGGAAAATACAAAAATATCGTCTACATATATTACCACGATTGTCCAATGTCCACTAATATATACACAGCCCGAGGCCTTTAGTCTTCTGAATCCTTGTTTGGTTAAAAAATCGTCCAACTCTTCATTCCAATTTCTCCCAGACTGTTTCAATCCATAGATTGGTCTAAGTAACTTGGCCACCAAACCTTCTTTGTTTTCACAACGCGGGGGTAGCTTCATGTATATTTCCTCTTCTAACCGGCCGTATAAGTAAGCACACTTTATGTCTATATGTCTCGTATGCCAACGGAAATCCACTGTTATTGCTAACATCAGCCTGATTATCGAGAAACTTGATACCGGTGAATACGTCTCATTGTAATCCATTCCCTTCTTTTGAGAGAACCCTTGAGCTACCAGTCTCGCTTTATATCTGCATATTTCCCCATTTGCATTTCTTTTTAATTTGAATACCCACTTGCATCCTATGCATTTTCTACCTTCGGGTAATTTGGTAACTTCCCATGTATTCCTATCGGACAAGTTATCTAGTTCTTCTTTGATGGGCTCCTTCCACTGAGTTGCTTGTGGCGACTCCAATGCCTCTTCAATATTTTGTGGCTTGGTAATCTCCAGAGAATTTACTTCTATACCGCTTTCCGCTTTTGACTCTTTGTCTTCACCGTTATCAATCTCTTGGTTCTTTGGCTTCCCTTTGCATCCGTATGGGTTTCTTATAACTTTCTTGGGCCTTCCGCGTTTTGGGGTTTGCAGTGGTTCTTGTGCCCCCACTACATCGCTATCCTCTTCCTCCTCTGTTTTACTTATCGTGCGTGTTTCTCGGTACGGGGCTTTCTCCGGCTCGCTGCATGGTATGTTAGCCTCGCGTTCGCACGATGTGTCTTCTGTCTCTGAATCGCTGTCATCCGACCATCCTTCGTGTTTCCAAGCGTGGATGTTTTTTCCATTGATCCACTCATATCCTACTGTGTCTTCTGCGAATTTCACGTGCTTTGTGGTTATTACGTCTCCCTTGTCCGGGCACCACAACCTATATCCTCGCGTCTGACTCGCGTAACCAACGAACACGCATCTCGCTGCTCGGTCGTCCAATTTCTTTCTTCGCTGTTCTGGCAAACGGGCGTATGCTAGGCACCCGTATACTTTTAGGTGCCGAACACTCGGTGTACGTTCCGTCCACATAGCTAGAGGAACCTCGTCGTTGATGACTGTATGGCATACCCGATTCTTTATATAGGCTGCCGTCGTCACAGCCTCTGCCCAGAATTTTTGTGGCAGATGTGCCGATTTGAGCATTGATCTAGTCAATTCTAATAATGTCCTATTTATTCTTTCGGCCACACCATTCATTTGTGGTGTTTCGACATTAGATCGCTCGTGCTTAATGCCTAAATCTTTGAAAAAAGTATCCAGTTCATTATTGCAGAACTCTAGCCCATTATCTGATCGGAACCTTTTTACTTTCTTTCCCTTTTCACGTTCCACATTGGCAACGTACTCTTTTATGCACCTTTTAACCTCGTCCTTAGATTTAATGCATACCACCTTGGTGTATCTGGAAAAGTCATCTGTAAAGGTTACGAAATATTTGCTTCCGCCGATCGAGTTTTCTGGCATAGGCCCACACACATCTGAGTGTATCAATTCGCAAGTTTCCTTTGTCTGTTTACCATTTAATCTTTTACTTGCAACTCTCGTTGCCTTCCCTATGTTACACGCGTCGCATGTATATTTATTCGTCCTAGCGTTATCTAGTCCGGTAACGCGGTTAGTTTCTAGTAATTTCTTTATAGTGTCGTTACTCACGTGACAAAAACGTCGGTGCCACACTTGATCCATTTCCAGGTTCGCTGCGTGTGATTCCACTGGGGAGTTGGTGTTCTTACATACTTCTGCTCTGACTATGTACAAGTCGTTTTTCCTGTACGCTATGCAAATGGTTTCCTTTGATTTTGCGTTTCTTATTTTTATCTTCCCGTCTTTTATTAGCAGCTCCTTTCCCTTCTGCTCTATTTGTGACACTGACATCAAATTTCTTCTGATGTTGGGTACGTAATATACATTGTACATCACGGCGGCCCTTTTCTTGTCACCTACAATCATATTTAATGTAATGTCCCCAATACCTTGTGCCTTTAGTATTGTCCCCTTTTGTTTCTCTGAATCTGCTGCCGTGTTTACTATTTCAGAATCGATATGTCTGAAGTTCGTGAACCAATCTCGTCTTTTGCAAACGTGGTGGGTACATCCGCTGTCTAGGAGCCATGAGTCTTCCAAATCTACATTGTTCAAACTCACCAGATATGCGTCCCTTTTCTGTTTCGACTCTGGTTTCCTTTTACCTCTGTTCGTCCTAGTGCGGCAGTCTTTCGCTATGTGTCCAACCTTCTTGCAGTTGTAGCACGTTCTTGGTTGCCTCGTATCGTCGCTCGGTGCCTTGGATTCCCCTTTGTCGGGTTTCTTGTTTGTATACAGAGCTTCCTTGGGGTGTCCTGTCTCTCTGTCTAGTCTCGATATCCTCCTATCGTATTCCTCCAACAGGACTCTCTTCACCTCAGCCGATGTGAATTTGTCGTCTGAAAGACTAGCCAACGCCATGTTTAAATTTTCATAGCTATCTGGGAGTCCAGCCAGCATTGTATACGCTAGGTCTTCATCTTTGACTTCTGCCCCTGCCTCCTTCAGATTTCTTGCGGCTATCTTGATTCTAGACATATAAGCGGACATACTTTCTTCATCTTTCATCTTTAAGTGATAAAATTCCCTTTTTAATTGCATAATGCGGACCCTCGACTTTGGTTGGTGCACTTGCTTTAACGTTTCCCACGCCTCATATGCATTTGCGCAATCTTCTATGTGTATTTGTTGGTCTGCTTCTATATGCAGACCGATGGCCGCGAACGCTTTATTTTCATTCATTTGGTGGGCTCTTACCTCGACTTCCGTAGCGTTCAGGCCTACCTTCTTCTCGGTCAGCACGTGGTCTAACAGTCCCTTTCCTCTTAGGTACCAGCACATTTCGGTTTTCCACGACTGGTAATTCAAGTCCGAGAGCTTGGTGATATGGAACTCGGTTTTTACTTCGTTGTTCATCTTGCTGCGATTCGTTTTTCGCAATCACGTGTATCTACGTCTCACTTTTATGTATGGGCGAGTGCACGCCTTCGCACAACCTAACCTCTCGTTGCCTTATATTGTGACTGGGCCCATAACCATTGTGGATGGGATCGCAATGATTATGTACCATTGATAGAACAACACGATATATGTATATTTAAGAAGGAACTGTTACAATGTAATAGAATAAAGGTTTAGATGTAATACTGATTTGTGCTAATCGCAAGAGCACCGTGGGCTGACACATGGTGTATAAAAAGGCGGAAGTGACGTATCAGAGTACGCTACGATCAACAGATAAAGGCTGTCGATCTTTCTAGGCTCTTCCAAGCGGACGTTACGTATTCTGTGTCGCGCGGCTCGATTTGAAACGTAAAAGGATGGATTGAGGCAAACCCTCTTCACAAAGGCTACGTTTTGAATCGAAAATTTGTAGGAAGATAATCAAGCACTATTTGTAAATATATTGAGAAACAACGTATCTGTCCGAATGTTTTTGTAACGCGTAAATTGGATGTGATTTCATTTAATATTTAATATTGTGTAAGTATATTAAGATAAATTAATAATTTGTACATATTTCTAAAGTACAATAAATACTGTATCGAAAGAAACAAGTTCAGTTTATTTCTTCCATAATTAACAAATATATAGGTCGTTAAAGTCAAGCATGCTTAGTGTCCGAATATTTTTGTAATTCACTGTATGTAGCAGGGCTGTGGAGTCCGAGTCGGAGTTCAGAAGGAATTTCTGATTACCGGAGTCGGAGTCCAAAAAATATATGCCGACTCCAACACCGACTCCATATTAGCAAATTTTATAAAAATCCGAGTCTGTTGAGGTCTACTCTAAAGTACTGTACTTTATTGAAATAAAAAGTGCTTCAATGGCTATTGAATGTATTAGTTAAATTTAAAGTTTTTTTTTCATTATCGGTTCTTTCCTTTATTTGCCTTTTTCTGTTAGCGTAGCTTTAGTTTTTTATACTGTAGATATATAATATATACAAACATACTGTATATTAAATATTAGTAATTTAGTTACACACATACACACGCACGCACGCACGCACACACACACACAACTAAACTCCGACCCCGAGTCCGACTCCTGCATCTATTATAAATGCAGGAGTCGGAGTCGGGAGGTTTGACTGCCGACTCCGCAGCCCTGGTATGTAGTAGTGAAAGAAACGGGCATAATTTTTCAAATAAGAACTTGTATACTAAAAGTTAAAAGAAATGTAATCTTTATGTTTTATTATCATTGAAGTCATCGTTTTTTAAAAATATCTATGGAATGCTTGGAAGCTGCGGAAATATTGGGATACATTAAAAAAGACTATTGCCTCGAATATGGTATGTTTTAAAATCAAATGTGTTTAAGTATTTTTTTTTGTCGAAGATCTGTTACAGATCTTATATTTCTGTATTAAAAGGATGCTTTATTATTTAATATTATAGTTGGCAATGTTACAGGAAGAATCATTAGTATCTGAAGAAAAAATAAGTACAATAGATTCACAAGATTCGTGTGAGAATGAAATTTTGTTTCAAAAACTAAACGAACACAATATAGAAAAATTGCAAGAGATACAGAACAGTGAAGCAGTAATAAATACATTGACACAAAATGAAAATATTACAGACGCAGGACAAAATGAAAATATTACAGACGCAGGACAAAATGAAAATATTACAATTATAGATGCAGAACCATTACATTCATTCAATTATGTTCATTATAATTGGAATACTGTGCCGCAGCTAATATGTGAAACAAGTAGGGAATATGAATCAAGTAAATCGTGTGAAAATTTTACAAAAGGTTGTCAGTGGTCTCCAGATGGCACATGTTTATTGGTACCTTCTGAAGATTTTAAGATCAGAATTTATGAACTTCCCAGAGAATTATATTCTGCAAAAATTCATTCAGAGTTGAAGCCTATGAATTTTCCAGTAGCATTAACTATAAAGGAAGGAGGACTTATATATGATACTTGTTGGTATCCTTTCATGAATTCGTGGGAACCTGCTACTTGCTGTTTTCTAAGTACAAGTAGAGAAAGTCCCATACACCTATGGGATGCTTTTAACGGCGAATTGCGAGCAACATACCGAGCTTACAATCAGTTAGTATCATAAATGTTTGTTTCAATATTAATATTACAATTTATTCAATACTTTACACTACAAAAAAACTTAAGTAATTTCCAGTTCATTCATTGTGATATTTTATAATATTCATAATGTCTATCCAAGAAAGAATCTAACAGTCTCTCAGAGTACTTATTTATGAATATTTTTCACTAATTTTTTGTACGATTTATTACTAACATACTTATTGAGTACTTACAACCAGAATCTAATTTGGAAATATTTGACGAGTACTTTTATTTGTAATAAACATGATACTATCTTAACTGTCTAAATTGCATTGTGGATAAACAAATAAGTTGTAAGCTCTCCAAGGGCACGAAAATCAATTAGCAGCTTTCTGCTTAACGAATCTCAATGGATACAAATGAATGAACGCATGCAGCGACGCCCCGGGCAGTCGCCCTACCTGCCCCACTCTAAAGCCAGCCGTGTATACATACATATATGTATAAACAAGGATCAAATAAATATAGACATAATTATAAGTATATGTATTGATTGTTACCTAAATATTAGTACTAAATATGTGCATATGCTTATGTTTATTTATTATTATTTATTGCTATTTACAGGGTATATCGCTTAAATGAGAACACCTAAATATTTCTGCTGCTTATGAACGTACAAAAAAGCTGTTTAGGATATAATACCTATATAGCTAAAATCTAATCACTGATCTGTGCAAGTTTTCCATGTTCTGTAACGTAATTCATGCTTTGAAAAGCAACGGCTATCATTTTCAATATTTGCTGCAGCTTCAGGAAATATGAATAAAATATAAATACGTTAAGATTAAATAATTGAAATGGTACATTGTTATAGGCAATATAGGCCATTGTGTTACACCGTGTTACAGGCTATTGAATTTGTTTTCGTATCAAAATATTGATAACGTCGAAATCTTGAGCGAAAAGTGACTTAGACGGAAGTTTCTTTTTGTCCCTACGGCCTACCACATTGTTTCTTCCCTCAAACAGTTGAACTTGCCTTAAGTAGTTTTTTTCATATATCCATAAACAATGGAGATATTTAAGCTGTCCCATTTCAGTAATCTACTCTATACATATGTATATATTATTATAAGATAAAAAATAGTCTATGTAAAACTTTTAGTTTAAGTTCTGTGTAGAAATTCTAAAATTGATTATTTTACTGCATTAGGGTTGATGAAGTGGAGGCTTCAATTAGTGTTCAGTTTATTGATTCGGCCAGAGAAATATGGGCTGGTTTTAAAAACACCTTGAGAGTTTTTAACGTGGAACGCCCAGGACGTCAAATCAATACTATTCAATTCAAGAAAGACTTTCCAAATGCCACAGGATTAGTTTCTTGCATTCGAGAAAATCCAATTATGCCAGGATTAGTTGCTTTTGGCACATATTCTAAATATATTGGTAATTCTGATATTCACATACATACATATAATTACAGACACATCAATAATGTTATAGGATTGTGGGTTACATATGTATTTATGGTTATATTTTTAGGCTTGTATAGAGACGGACCATTATGTTCTTTTAAGACAGGAAGTGGTGTAACTCAAATAGAATTTAGTCCTTGTGGAACAAAATTGTTTTCAGTTGTTAGAAAGAATAGTGAATTTTTATGCTGGGACCTTCGTAATCCAGGTATTGTACTGTACTCTCTTCAAGGACGTCAGTCTAATACAAACCAGAAAATACAATTCAGTGTCATCTCTGATGGAAAGCAAATAATCTCAGGTATGTTGACGAAGAATTTTATGACAAAACAATTGAAACTAATAAAAACGATATTCGTTTTATGTTGTTAGGTGGTACAGATGGAAACGTTGCACTCTGGGAATTACAGCAAAGTACAGATTACACAGATTTTAATGTAATGTATAAAATAAAGTTATCTCATGATTGTATAAATGGAGTATGTTTACACAGAAGTTTACCAATAATTGCTACTAGTACAGGGCAAAGACTATGTGACAATACAATACAGTACAGAGATAATAATGTTCGACTGTGGTGTGTTTCTTAATTATAATTCAGTAATATAAGTATTGCAAACGCATATTTTTTTACATTAATATATATATATATATATCGTAAATACATTAAATTTATACATATATATATATATTCGCTCATATTCGTTATATAGACAAATAAAGGTTTAAACTTTATAAAAAAGGATTATTTATTCATTAATATTATACATTATTGTAAAAATTATAGGTGGCCACGAGGCCAATGGGTAGCTAACATTCGTAGCCAGTGATGCCAGAATCATGGGACGTGGGACAAATGCTTACCCTCACTGTACGGGTGTGTTCCGATTCACGCATTATAATCATAGACTGCAGAGAAAACCGTTCCGTTTCAGTCTATGCGTGCATTGGTAGCGTTGGTGGTGTTGCGTTGTTGCGTATTTTAGCGGTGATTTTAAGAACAGAACGCGGGTTGGTGCCCGTGGAGTGCTAAAGCACTCTGCTCGTGGAGTGTGCGGGAGTTTTAAATAATATAGAATTATTAACTGGCAAAACTTCAATATATTTCTTGATAGTTTTAAAGATATCCTTCAATAGTGAGAACAATTTTGGACTTTTTCGATTGAGAGTCAGAATCGTTCTGCCGTTCCAAAGTCCTCCCTTGTTGAACTTTCCCTCCTCGAACGTGGTGCCCCTTCCATCCTTGAACGTCCTCCCAGTCCTTGGGCCAATCAAGACGGAGGATGCTCCAAATTCCAGCGGTAGGCTGTCCTGCAAATGTCCGTCGGCTCCCGTGAATCGACGTCCATCTTTCCTTCGAATTCCGAGTGGTGGTAGAAACTCTGTCGAAGCGCGCTTTTCCGTTACACGACGGGGTGCCCACGTGGGAAGAGAAAGTAGGCTCCGCTCCAAAGATCGAGCGAACAACCCTTGAAAGAAATTTGATTTCCTTCGCGTCGCCACACTTCTAGAGTCAATCAACACTCCTAAAGACTAACAAAGGACAAGGCCTTCTCAAGAGTTTACGTGACTTAGAAGAAACTCGTGATTCGTTTCGGAGTCTGTTAATTGACGTCCTCTTCCTGTTTTCGAGTTCTGTCCAAGATCTTTCCCATGTATGCCACCCGCATCGCGCATCCTTAATAATACTTTCTCAATCATACGAAACATCGGCTTTCAAATTTCGCTCCTAATTTACCTATCGATTATATACATTTTCGTGGCTACGTTCGCGTGATCACGCAACAGCGTACCGCGCAACCTCATATTGGTAGCAATGCGTTTTTCACTAAATAAGGATTTAGGGTTGCTGCTAGAAAGTTGTCTGCCATGATAAATGGCCGGAGTTCAAACTCGACTTTTTTCTTAGAGGAATTATAAATTGATCTTGTGAAAGTAAAAGGAAAGACATTGTAATTGCGTTCATTTTATATTTATTATAATGTGTTAGATTTATTATATTGTCATTAAGAATATTTGTACGCGTCGTATGTTTAATTATTTAAATCATGGCCGGGGCGTTGTATGCTCGTTCAACGACAGCGAAACCAATAACATGATTTGACTTTCGATTTTTTGCCCCGCTTAAATGTAGCCCACTCGTTAAAAACCTTCCCTGATAACCAGATCAGGCAGCAGGATCTGCCGGCAGCTGCGATGCAGCCTACGTCCGCATTCAGCTACGGTTCTGCCGGCAGGGTCTGCTTGTCAGGGTCTGCCGGCAGATCGACGGCAGATCGACGGCAGGTCCTGCTGCTCGCCTGACACATCCAACAGCGACATCTGAAGGCCACAATTGCCAAAGAATTTCCTACGCGTGACGTCACATGGACCAACGTGCATCCCCACCCCACATGACCAACAAGCAGATTCTACAGTTTATTAAATAATTAATTCTACTTATTTCAAAAAGTATTTATTCTTTCTTTAATAATATACAGGATCAGTGATTACAATTGTTACAAAATAATATAAGCGCATATAAATCCAAAGAGGGACTTTCAACATTTACATTTACAAATCCGCGTCCCGTAACCACTGGTACCTAGTAGGGGCGATATCAGGAAATTTCATTCAGTATTTTCGACTTTTTTTTGTGTAGAATCATCATGTTCCGCGTTGTGTTAGGGCTGAAAACAAATACAATATTAGCATAAAATTAAACGTAACGTATGAATAAACAGAATACATGCGATACTTACTTCAGCTCCATCTCCACACAGTACACAGTCTAGGCGATCATACATGCTCCTGCGAACATTAAAATTTATAAGAAAATACCCTGATAGCCATCTGCCTGCAGTCTGCCGGCAGATTGACAGCAGGGTCTGCCAGGAGAGTGCAGGATCTGCCGGCAGCTGCGATGCAGCCTACGTCCGCATTCAGCTACGGTTCTGCCGGCAGGGTCTGCTTGTCAGGGTCTGCCGGCAGATCGACGGCAGATCGACGGCAGGTCCTGCCGGCAGATCGACGGCAGATCGACGGCAGGTCCTGCTGCTCGCCTGACACATCCAACAGCGCCATCTGAAGGCCACAATTGCCAAAGAATTTCCTACGCGTGACGTCACATAGACTTATTTCAAAAAGTATTTATTCTTTCTTTAATAATATACAGGATCAGTGATTACAATTGTTACAAAATAATATAAGCGCATATAAATCCAAAGAGGGACTTTCAACATTTACATTTACAAATCCACGTCCCGTAACCACTGGTACCTAGTAGGGGCGATATCAGGAAATTTCATTCAGTATTTTCGACTTCTTTTTTGTGTAGAATCATCATGTTCCGCGTTGTGTTAGCGCTGAAAACAAATACAATATTAGCATAAAATTAAACGTAACGTATGAATAAACAGAATACATGCGATACTTACTTCAGCTCCATCTCCACACAGTACACAGTCTAGGCGATCATACATGCTCCTGCGAACATTAAAATTTATAAGAAAATACCCTGATAGCCATCTGCCTGCAGTCTGCCGGCAGATTGACAGCAGGGTCTGCCAGGAGAGTGCAGGATCTGCCGGCAGCTGCGATGCAGCCTACGTCCGCATTCAGCTACGGTTCTGCCGGCAGGGTCTGCTTGTCAGGGTCTGCCGGCAGATCGACGGCAGATCGACGGCAGGTCCTGCCGGCAGATCGACGGCAGATCGACGGCAGGTCCTGCTGCTCGCCTGACACATCCAACAGCGCCATCTGAAGGCCACAATTGCCAAAGAATTTCCTACGCGTGACGTCACATAGACTTATTTCAAAAAGTATTTATTCTTTCTTTAATAATATACAGGATCAGTGATTACAATTGTTACAAAATAATATAAGCGCATATAAATCCAAAGAGGGACTTTCAACATTTACATTTACAAATCCACGTCCCGTAACCACTGGTACCTAGTAGGGGCGATATCAGGAAATTTCATTCAGTATTTTCGACTTCTTTTTTGTGTAGAATCATCATGTTCCGCGTTGTGTTAGCGCTGAAAACAAATACAATATTAGCATAAAATTAAACGTAACGTATGAATAAACAGAATACATGCGATACTTACTTCAGCTCCATCTCCACACAGTACACAGTCTAGGCGATCATGCATGCTCCTGCGAACATTAAAATTTATAAGAAAATATGTCTTAAATTATTATCTACTAAACAAGACTCTGAACATTCGCACTTCGCGCATAACCCTACTTTTCTGTCTTCTAGATAATGCGAATCTCGATGTCCGCGACGTAGATAATTAGAAATTATTCAATTCCATAATTACGTTTGCCTTCTGGATACGCCGAGATGATTTGTTTGAATATTGATGGATGAGATTACTTAGAATATTCTTTGAGCGTACGTCTTCAAGCACAACGGGCAACGGGTGCCACTTCCAGTTTTCGAGGTCTGAGGTGGCAGTCACTGGCGGTGGCAGTCAGTGCCGGCAAAATCGAAGAATATTCCAAGTAATTTCATCCATCAACATCCAGACAAAGCATCTCGTCGTATCCAGAAGGCAAACGTAATTATGGAATTGAATAATTTCTAATTATCTACGTCGCGGACATCGAGATTCGCATTATCTAGAAGACAGAAAAGTAGGGTTATGCGCGAAGTGCGAATGTTCAGCGTTTTGTTTAGTAGATAATAATTTAAGACATATTTTCTTATAAATTTTAATGTTCGCAGGAGCATGTATGATCGCCTAGACTGTGTACTATGTGGAGATGGAGCTGAAGTAAGTATCGCATGTATTCTGTTTATTCATACGTTACGTTTAATTTTATGCTAATATTGTATTTGTTTTCAGCGCTAACACAACGCGGAACATGGTGATTCTACACAAAAAAGAAGTCGAAAATACTGAATGAAATTTCCTGATATCGCCCCTACTAGGTACCAGTGGTTACGGGACGTGGATTTGTAAATGTAAATGTTGAAAGTCCCTCTTTGGATTTATATGCGCTTATATTATTTTGTAACAATTGTAATCACTGATCCTGTATATTATTAAAGAAAGAATAAATACTTTTTGAAATAAGTAGAATTAATTATTTAATAAACTGTAGAATCTGCTTGTTGGTCATGTGGAGTAGGGATGCACGTTGGTCCATGTGACGTCACGCGTAGGAAATTCTTTGGCAATTGTGGCCTTCAGATGGCGCTGTTGGATGTGTCAGGCGAGCAGCAGGACCTGCCGTCGATCTGCCGTCGATCTGCCGGCAGACCCTGACAAGCAGACCCTGCCGGCAGAACCGTAGCTGAATGCGGACGTAGGCTGCATCGCAGCTGCCGGCAGATCCTGCGCTCTCCTGGCAGACCCTGCTGTCAATCTGCCGGCAGACTGCAGGCAGATGGCTATCAGGGTTTTTAATTTTGTTTTGCCGTAGAAACAGAAATAACGACGCCGGTCATTTTTTTCCGTTCTGGAACGTAGAACAGTCTACACGTTTATTTTGAGTTTGTTACATTTTCATTTCATTTCATCATCTATAAGTTGTACAAATAAATATATTAACAGTTAAATTACAAGAACATAGTTTTTCCTTTATAATTGAATTGAATTGCTACTACGAAGACGCAATTCCGAGCAAAGTGGTTCTGCGCTTCACGGGCATCAACCCAGCTCTTAGGACCATCGCCGGACCGCAGGACCACGCAACAGTGGCACACAGGATTCTCTAGAATTCTAGTGCAGTTCACGCACGCATGCGTATTTGTCTCTTTACGTACGCTTTGAAAAACATACACCAAATTACATGACAATAAATGTTTATTGGATATTTCGTTCTTTTACGCTACATTTGTCAACTTTTTATGACTTAACATCCTTCCAAAATATTATTGTTACGCTGCAACGGTATCTTTATGAAATCGAGTATAACATATAGGTTATATTTTCTGCCACTTCGAGGAGCGGATTTTCTGTCCTCGAAGTGACAGAAATTATAACCTATATACTACATGACAATAAATTTTTATTGGATATTTCTTTCTTTTACGCTACATTGGTGAACTTATCATATTTTTTTTATTAATTTAACAGTTTCCCCTCTTCTTTTATAAAGAAAAATCATGGCCGGAATTACCCCACGTTAATTCCGTTGTTTGGCTATCGCTTGAACGTGGCTGGGAATTTGTATGTAATCGATATGTACGCAGGAGCGAGATTTGAAACGGAGGATGAGGAAGAGTTTATTGTCAGGACTCATAAATACGTAGAGCGCATTGTGTTTCTCGAGGGTTTTTCCGTGCTAGTTTTTGAACCTGACCTTACAATGCTGGTAGCTGATGCTTGAACTCAGAAGGTGTGCGAGAACCTGGGATTGCATTCAATAGCTTTTAAAATTACAGTTAGGCCAGGCGAGGATAATAAATAGCTTAACTTTTCCTTCCACATCTGCGTGCTAAATTTCGTCGAGCGGGCAGCGGTCGTTTCGTAAAACCATTTAAAATTCTGTCTTCGCTCAGAGGTGTAAGATGCGAAGATTTCCGACTGCAGCGCCGCTTGCGGTAGAGCGAGGAAGTTTTGATAGTTTTCATTCGGTCCGTACTCTATTCAGTGATGCTAAAGTTAATGGCCGGAGTATCGAGAATTTCCCCCACCATGCACATACACAACTCCACGATCCGCGCGTACGTGAGCCCAGCGCTTCGGATGACTTCGGACAATTTCGGGAGTTGAGAGGGACGGTGAATATGAGCCTTTCTCTCTCGCTCTTGAAACGTGGAGATTGTAGTGCCGGCAAGGCTGCCGTTCGGGGATCTTTCGTCTTAGTTACTCATGCCGTACAGTAGTAAGACAATGGGGATTCTAGACCAGGTCCTCCGAGGGGAGCGCGGGACGGGGGGAAGTGAGGGCGCGCGGGGGAGCGCGGCGGAGAGAAACATGGGCGCGGGGCCTGCGGGGAGAGGAAGACCGGGTGCGTGCGCACGAGCCGCGGAGTGGGGGAAGCCGTAATCGTGGAGGGGATCAGTCTGGGCCGAACCGCCGCGGAGGCCTCTCCAGACCTGGCCCACCGTCGGAAATTTTTCAGAGGGAGGCATTGACCCCCAAAAAATCTCTTTCAGAACTTAGCCCACCTGAAAATTTTTTCAGACCTAACCCAGGGTGGGCACTGTCCTAGAAATTTTTTTCCAAATCAATATGCATCAGAAATTGTTTCGGACGATGTCGGGAAAGATCGGCGTTTTTCGACACCGCGTCTTCGAGGGAAAGAGACGGAGCATTACTTTAAACTTAAAATTCTAGGAGGGAAAGGGACACCACTACATAGGGGATATAATCGCGTGCATTCTAAAGCTAACAGTATTTCAAAGCGTTCCGATTTAACGTCGCTGCGTTTCGCGCGATCTCGCGTAATTCGACTCCTCTGGAGCAGCCGTGCAGGGTGATGTCACTAGGCAGCGCGAAGAACGAAATAGAATTATGCAGCGTCAGCAGAAATCTTTTTTCTCAACGCAGAGAAATAATAATTATTGAAACGGCGAATCTTAAAAATTAGGCGGTGAGAGGAGGAACACGGGTAAATAAAATTGAGAAAAAATATATGTTTAAGAAATATATATTGTTACATATAATAATATGAAAGAATAATATGAAGGAATAATATGGAATTTAGAAAAAAATAATTAAAATTTATTTGGCTTAATTATCCCACTCAATCACATCATCAGCAAATAGATTAGTTAATGGTAAATCCATAGGAACTTGCACAGGGTCAGTTTGAACTGCAACAACACTAGCCCGAAGCCCCGATACTTTATTCCTATAGGTATCAAAATCAATATTTTCCGCTTTGACGTTTCGCCAAGCCACACTCTTTGGATGATACGCATGATTATTCCGAGATATAGTTATTTGTACATTATCATCATCATCGAAATCGCCTAAAAACGTTTGTTGTTCACATCGATGCATCCAATATTCCTCATCATCCTCGAAGTAGTCGTGTATTGGATTATCGCATTTTTTAAAAACTTTTAAAAAAATGTCGCCATCCTGATTAGCTTCCGCCTCATAATGTTCTGCACATCGAATTGCTTCGGTTTGAACCGCAACTTTTCGACAGGCCACATACATTTTCGGGCTGGATGAATGGATAACTGCCGCAGCAGCGGTGATCGTAGCGGTAGCCCGACGTTTCAAATTCATGGGCAATGACATAATCTGAAACCGATTTTTCTTATAATTCTCAAAGTTACTAACACAAAGATTCACTAAAAATATGGCAATGGAAACTTACGGTATTAATCGATGTATTTCGTGTATATTGCAAGGCGGACGATATCCTTTAAAGCGATCTCGCTTACAATAACACTTTGATGCGATAGTCTTCGATGTAACTGCAATCCACTCAGATGCAATAAATTTTAAAACGTTTCTTGTAGTAACGTATGACCTGACCAATGCAGTAGCATGAGAGAACTGATTTCACGTGGGCATTCCATAATCACACATACGAAAACATATAGCAATAATTATTCATCGTTGCGTTCGTGTAACGTACCGCTCACCTGCATTTTCACTGACCATCCGCTCCTGCCATGCATACATCTTCTTCGAATTATTGATGGGCCATCCTCTCTTTTTTCTTCTTCGAACTCATCGTCTTCCCATTCTTCTTTCGACACATCATTCAACTACACCATGTCACTCTGAACGGGTATTGAACGGGTTTGAACGGGTATCGAACGGTTATTGAACGGCTTTGATCGCGTATCGAACGTGCATCGTACCACTTCTACATAATAATTATAACTATCGTCTTAATCTAGCGTACATCACATGCAGGCGGTTGGCTTGGGGAGGGTGAAGAAAAACAGTTTTATATGCATTAAAGATTCATTAATTTATTTTACGTATTTCTCTCCGCGCAGCGGCGATGTGCACTGTATGCATCGAGATGCCGATCAACGAATTTGGGGTACCGCTCGAGAAGAGTGGGGCAGCTAGAATGGACTATTACAAATGGAGCGGCTTGCTTCGAAATTATATGCGTGATAACGCTCTTTGCGTGATCGGTGCCGATTTTGATGCAAAATCACGCAAGATACGACGCGTAGCTCAGCCGGTGGCCGACACCGATGCCGTCAATAAACTATACGTGGAAAGGAGCATTAAACTTTTGAGAGAGTAGCAGGAAGAATTAGAGAGGAAGCTGGTCTATTATGGTATTTAAAATTTACGTTACAGCGAGCTCTTAAATACCGTATATAAAAATTTATATGTAATGAATTGTTGGATGACCAGCTCTGCTAATATTCGTTAGATAGTAATCGTCGCGCAGCAGACGGTTAGGGCAACAGCACGGTAGTTGGTGCCTGGGTCGGTTCAGTCCCTAACAGAGATGGGCAAATTTTTATTCGCCACAAACGTATATGTTTTTAGTCGAATAAGAATTTATCCGAATAAATTGTTAATCGATTAAGGATTTATCCGAATTAGTTTTCAATCAAATAATAATTTATCCAGATTACATAAATAATAGATTGTGTGAACACACTTTTACAAAACTAAGAGGAAATCGAAACAATGAAGAGTATTCGTAGGTACTATTATTTGAATAATTTTGTAATAGACATTCGAATATAAGGTATTTTACTAATAACGAATAATTATTATCCGGATGAAATATTCGACTAAATAGATCACGGCGCGAAGAAGGCGCGACTCATAGATTTATGCGGTGTCAGCAGAAACGTTGAATCTTAAAATTAGGTGGCGAGAAGGAAGACGGGTAAATAAAAATGGAGAAATAATATATGTTTAAGAATATATATATATTGTTACAAATAAAAAGAAAATAATATAAATATAAGATATAAATATAAGATATAAATATAAGATATAAATATAAAAATATAAAATAACAAGAAAAGAATATAAAATGAATATAAAAATATAAATATAAAATAGAAATATAAAAAAAAAGAATATAAAAATAGAATAGAATAGAAAAATAGAATAGAATATAATAAAATAAAAGAAAATAAATATAAAACAGAAAAATAGAAAAATATAAAACTATTCTAAAAAGGGGGAATGTCACGAGGGGGGTGATGGGGGCGACGGGGGCGATGGGGGCAGCTACGGTGGTATAATAAATATCTCCACCATTGGTCGCCGTCGCAGCCCCCGCCGCGGTGCATATGGCCGCAGCCGCGCGGCCCCATATGCAGGATCCTGCCGCATCGCAGGCGACAAACCGCGCCTAATACGAGGGTGCGGCACCTCGCGCTACAAATCCTGGAACATAGACATAAATATTGATATAACAATGACATAACAATGATACATTAAACTGATTAAACATGGAACACACAAAAAACAATGCACTACATACCTGCGATGGCGGCGAAGGCGGCGAAGGCGGCGAAGGCGGCGACGGCGGCGGCGAGTTCCAGTCGCTCGACCACGAGGGCGATGGTGGTGGCGAGCGCTAAAAGATAGGAACCCGCGATATAATATTGACACAACCGTCTGATTTAATCTCACTCGTTATAAATGGTTAAACGTGATAAATGTCAAAAATATTTTTTAAGTACATACCTCGGGGTCACACTCCAGGGCGATTCTCCAAACTCCCATTTTTTTTCGCACAGAAATCAATTAACGAGGCAGTCTGACTGTCGTCAGGATTGACGAGCGACTGGTCCCACAGCACTCATACAATTTGTCACCCATGCCTAAAGTTGCATATGTTGCAAAGTGGGATAACATGTTCTTCACCTTCTTCGTCACTGACCATCCTCTCATTCTTTATGCTCCACCTGCATTTTCGCTGACCATCCTCTCCTGCTATGCTTCTTCTTCGAATTATTCACTGGCCATCCTATCCTTTTTTCTTCCTCGCACTCATCGTTTGACTGAACCTCTCAGGATCAAATATTTACTGATACTCAATTTCTTCGATGCAATTAATCGATCAAGTTTATAATCTCGATCACACTTTTCACACGCTTATGAGGGGATCCCTTTGAATTTGATCCGCAAATTTCAAGGCATAGTCTCGTGAAGCAGGGAAAATACAGAAGGCAGTTAAAAAATTGTAAATGACTTTAAGATAAATTTATTTCAATTTCTAACAATTTCCTTTTAAATCACTTCGCGAGACCAATTTCACATTGTAAAAGTAACTGCGGCCAATTTAATACCATTGTCCACGTAATTATCATTAATACGGTCAAGTTAATGTGACATTCCATCATCATTTCGATCTTTTCTTTCGATTTTGTTATCGAGGTAAGACCCTTCACTGCACGTTGTTGGCTATGGTGAACGAAAGCCCAATGCACCCGCGTAACCGTTTCTGGCAAAAGGGGAGAGATATTTTTGAACATCTACCGAACGTCTATCGGACCAATTCGAACGTCTATCGAACCACTTTGAACATCTATCGAACCACTTTGAACATCTATCGAACGTCTATCGTACCACTTTGAACGTCTATCGAACATCTACCGAACGTCTATCGGGCCACGTTGAACATCTACCGAACGTCTATTGGACCACTTTAAACATCTACCGAACGTCTATCGTACCACTTTGAACGTCTATCGTACCACTTTGAACATCTATCGTACCACTTTGAACATCTACGGAACGTCTATCGAACCACTTTGAACATCTACGGAACGTCTATAGAACCACTTTGAACATCTATATAACATGTATCGGACCACTTTGAACGTCTATCGAACATCTACCGAACGTCTATAGGGCCATTTTGAACATCTACCGAACGTCTATCGCACCACTTTGAACATCTATCGTACCACTTTGTACATCTACCGAACGTCTATCGTACCACTTTGAACATCTATCGAACGTCTATCGTACCACTTTGAACAGCTATCGAACGTCTATCGGACCACTTCGAACATCTATCTAACGTCTATCGAACCCCCCACCCCGAATTTAACTTTAAAATAATCACGATTGTGCCATAATTTTTTTTGTTTGATGGGAATTTATCCGAAAGTCACAAATAATTTTCTTCTAAGCAGTGGTCGCCAATAAGAGCTTTTTTCTACGACCCATCGGAACAGTCATCGTACTTGATGTAGTTTGACGTGAACAATTTGTATGGATGGGCAATCTGCCAGCCCCTACCGTACGCCAAATTTCAATGGGCCGAAGATATCACAACTTTTAACGTGTCTTCGATCGCTGTCGATTCGCCCACGGGATACATTCTCGAGATAGATCTGGAATACCCGCAACGTCTGCACGGTGCTCATGCTGACTTGCCGTTCTGCCCGACGCGTGCCAAACCACCTGGCAACAGACAGGACAAGCTACTCGCGACAGTATACGATAAGCAGCGTTACGTTATCCATTACCGCAACCTGCAGCAGTGCACGCATCACGGTCTTCGTATTACAAAGATACACCGCGTGCTTCAATTCCCTCATTCTCCCTGGAGACGATTGCCCCCCAAAAATCGTTAATGTTTGCCCAAAGAAGCTTTAAACTTATTATTGCCTCCAGTTATAAGTCGTGATGATCATACTACACCGTTGCAGTCTGATAATGAATATGATGACAGTGATACTAATTAGCATGATCACTGCACTGCCGTATCATCAAAAATAACATAAATTCGCTTAAATTAAATTAAATTTATTCAAATAAATTCACAGAATGTGTTATGGAATATGTAGAAAAATGTATTAAATAATGTTAAAAGAGGAATCGTTTGTTTTTATTTACTTTAAAATAATCATTTTTAATTAAGTCATTTAATTACCATAAGTTTCCATGACGCCTAGGAATTGATGCCAACTTTTAAGGTCTTTTACCTCACTGTGCGTCGTCGGTCTCGTACCGTTCCTCGCTCGCTTTCAGTTCGTCTTATCCGTTGTTGACTTATCTCGCTCTCGCCTTCGCCGGACAAGAGTGAGGCAGAAGTGGTGGGAATTGCGAAAAGTCTTCATCGTGTAAGCCAAGAAGACCCAGTGAACGCGAGCGAGGAACGGTACGAGACCGACGACGCACAGTGGGGTAAAAGACCTTAAAAGTTGGCATCAATTCCTAGGCGTCATGGAAACTTATGTTCATTAAATAACTTAATTAAAAATGATTATTTTAAAGTAAATAAAAACAAACGATTCTTCTTTTAACATTATTTAATACATTTTTCTACATATTCTATAACACATTCTGTGAATTTATTTGAATAAATTTAATTTAATTTAAGCGAATTTATGTTATTTTTGATGATACGGCAGTGCAGTGATCATGTTAATTAGTATCACTGTCATCATATTCATTATCAGACTGCAACGGTGTAGTATGATCATCACGACTTATAACTGGAGGCAATAATAAGTTTAAAGCTTCTTTGGGCAAACATTAACGATTTTTGGGGGGCAATCGTCTTCAGGGAGATTGAGGGAATTGAAGCACGTGGTGTATCTTTGTAATACGAAGACCGTGATGCGTGCACTGCTGCAGGTTGCGGTAATGGATAACGTAACGCTGCTTATCGTATAATGTCGCGAGTAGCTTGTCCTGTCTGTTGCCAGGTGGTTTGGCACGCGCCGGGCAGAACGGCAAGTCAGCATGAGCATCGTGCAGACGTTGCGGGTATTCCAGATCTATCTCGAGAATGTATCCCGTGGGCGAATCGACAGCGATCGAAGACACGTTAAAAGTTGTGATATCTTCGGCCCATTGAAATTTGGCGTATGGTAGGGGCTGGCACATTGCCCATCCATACAAATTGTTCACGTCAAACTACATCAAGTACGATGACTGTTCCGATGCGTCGTAAGATGGCATGTACTTGTTATTGGCTTGTGCGTATCTTCCGGAACATTGGCTTAAACCGCCACGTATACCACGTTCGATAAACATGACCATATCAACGTCTGTGAGCAATTCGAACGTAATTTTGGTATGTTTTAGCATGGCATCCCATATAAAGCCAGGTAAAGTATAATAATGCGCGGAATCTAATCCGTAATTCTTGATACAACTTCCGCGAAAATTTTCAAAAATATCTGGGAATAATAAGACATCTGTTTTCAAATACAAGTCGCTGTATTCGCCCAAGGTTCTAATCCCGAAACGCTGCCAGACAGTCTCGGCGTGTGCGTAATCGCTCTCGGATACAGCCTCACCCGTTAACGAACTGTAGAATGGCTCGCGCGGTGGTAAGCATGGATCCTGCAGCTTGTTCGCGCAATCAAGGTATTCGTATGGAAATACACCCTTTCGCGTCAATAAATTGAAATCTTCGATGGATAATGTTTCAAATTCGGATCGTAAAAATTTTAATTTATCCGCGCTAAGAAAAGATGCTAATTTGTCGAGACTGGTATTGAGAAATTTGTACGAATCGATGAATCGCAATTTAATACATTTTCTCGAGTCTGAGTCAGCCGTATCTTCAACATTTTTTGTGAATGAAATGTACTTTTCTTTCGTTATGGGCAATACGTCAACGCTGCCTTCAAAAGCGGTAGCTATTTCCTCGATAATGAAATGCGAATCGTAGCCGGATAAATTATGGAAAACTATTGAGATGTAAAACGCGTTTTTATAATTTAAATTGCACTTCGAATGTGCGGGGCCTCTAAACCGTCCGGATAGATGGCAATGATCACGCACTCGTTTATCATCAGCCTCGAATGGCTATTCACAAATGTGGCAATGCTTCGCGCTGTGAAATGCCCTCCACTGGTCTTTCGTCAACTTTTCCATGGGAACATTATTGGCCAGGATGGGTTTAGCAAAATCCGCCAAATTTTTCAGCTCTTTCACGAACCAAGAAACGCAATCAACATCGCGATGATATCGATATGCTGATAACGATGCATCGTACGAGCAATGCATATAATAGCCAATACTATGCACCTTATGTTTCTGGTACGTGCACAATTTGTGCTCCCCCGCATCCTTCTGGACATTCTCCGTTTTCTCTAGGATGCACTATAGATCGGCGTACACCACGAAGGGGAGACGTTCCTTCCTGCCGTAGCCATCGAAACTGAGCAAATTGTTGTCCTGGCTAGGCAGCAGAATGGCGCAGTCGTTCATCACTCGGCAATCCACTGTGTGGGCCTCCAACTTGTCAGCGGATCCAAGGTAGTGCAGACACATATAAAATCACATATTTATTTAATTTTTTCATGGGGACGCTTCAATATTTCATAATTTTATATACGCACCGATCACAGATGAATTTCTTTTCTCTGTGCCTGCTCAACTGCATGCTCACCAGTCGGGACAATTTCTTGATCAGCACAAAGTGTCCCACATTGCTGTCCCCCTGTTCTGGCATGTACAGCAGGTTTGCGTGCTGATCTCTCTTGTGGTTGGTGAGATGCAGTGGAAAGATTGTCAACTCTTTTTCCGTCTTCTTCTTCTCCTCGAAGCTATAGACGTTGATGGAGATGTTGTTCAACCCTTCAAACTTTACAGTTTGCTTCGTGGAGATTGAAAACTCAATGCCCTGGAGATTTAGCACCAATGTATAATGTGGATATGAACTTGGCCGATGAGGGTTTCTTTCGGCGGGATGGAGAGCTGCGACCACTGCCCATGCGAAACAGGCGTTATCCTCGGATCGCACGCTAATTGTCGCTTTCTTCATCAATATTTCCCGCGGCAACTTGTGGTGACACCCGGCACGCAGCGGATTGTACTTATTAACGTTGACGGTTAGGTTGAGAATCCTCGTCAATGCCCATCCGCTGTCGCGTTCCTGGAACTCTTCCAACGATGCCAGGGTGGGTTCGATGACACATCGTTGGTACCACTTCTGTAGATCGGATGTACCGAAGAGTTTGCAGATTCGGGTATTGATGCTTTTACAAGCATGTTTGTCCCCCGCCACAAATTCGCCGTTGAACACAGTGTTCCATTTGAGGCTCCGCATCCTGGAGGAAGTTGCGCGGCTCGATATAATTAGAATTTAGCACGGCACCGGTTAATATGCGACTATCGAACGCAGTGTCTATTTCGCGCCACAAAAGTCCTGTGATCGAATGCCCGGCACCTTCATGCATGAAACGTCCGCGCAACGAATATTTTAATCCTTCGAGCTGCGCGATTCGAGCAACCAGTGATTGCTGAACACCGATCGATAATCGCGGGCATTTCACTCGGCTGTGTTCTTCCAACGATTCGATACACTCGTTGCACCGTTCTTCCCACGCGAGGTATTCTTCCTGTGAAATCAATCGCGCAGATTTATCCATCAATTGACGTTCTACTTGCGCGAATTCTCCCATGGTTGTAAATGGAATATGTCTTTTCCGCGCAACACGTTGCAGCGATTTGAGACTTTGTGCAGTTTAGAGTGCGCTTTTTAAGACTGATACCATGGTTTGGTATCTCTGCCTAACTCTTTTGGCGTACCCCCATCCCTCGAATGCACCGCATGCAAAAACGACGATTCGTCCCAGCATGATTCTGTGCAGTTTCTACCGATACAGCATAATTTTTCTATGATTCGCGCGTATGACGAATTAGCGCGCAAAATCATCCGACACAGTTTCTGCTGACACCACATAATTCTAAGATTCGGCGCTTTCACAGATATTATATTACATTCAACACGTGTCGAGACATTTATCCTTGAAGGTGGGGCTCAAATTACATACAATCACGCGATATGCTGCGATGTTAAGATTGAAATAACATTATGGAAAAATTGGTAGCTTTAAAATAAAATGCTGTGGTGGGGAAGGCAATTGCACCTCTATTTGAGCCGAGCTCTCGGACGCTATTCCATCAATCGCTCAGTAGTCTCAGTGACTTTGACGGAACAGACGGTACTCCATAAAAAATATAGTGCACATCAAAATGTACAAACACAGCTTAAACGATTCATCCTGCGCAGCCGGTAACGATAGTGGGTTTCCAAATAAATGCCAACAACAGCAGCAACAACAACATTATCAACAATCCAATATGAGGTATGTACGCGTTACTATACACTTCTCATTTACTTCATTCACTGTAAACGCAAACGACCGAAGTATCAATTTCATGTACTTGTTTCTTACTGTTCTGGATCCGTATCGCTAAAAAAGATGAAAACATCGAAACCATCAATCGTACGGATCCTGGGCGTGATTATCCACTGACTGCAACAGCTTATAAACGTCTAACTATAGGAATTCGCATTGGTATGAATTTGTGTCACGTCGATATCGCCATAGCCGACAATAAAGGCAGCGAGTTAAGCTTTTCAATGTCTACGTGGAAACTCCTGCTACAAAACGAGGTGGACATACTCCAACGATTACGCAGCAACGCAACATCGCCCCAAACTCACATTATAATTGATCATTTACGACTAGTGTTCACACGTGTGCATGATGATCAACTTATTAAAATCACCGATAATCGCGTTGTCATATATATGACTGAAGCCACGATGTCTAAACTATTCGCGTACAATCATTGCATTGAACATATGTATACGTGGCTAACTGAAAATATGTACTCTGTAAGCAGTAAATATGCCACTTTCGTAGACGTTCTACGTAGCGCTACCGCGCCAACAGATTATGTAAAATTAATTTCTGAAAGCGAATACTTCGAACAGCATTCACTGATCGATTGTGAATTGTTAGCATGTGCAATCAATCATATTGTAGATGATGCTCGTAGTAAAAAATGTTAAATTATATTGTTTTAATTTTATGATTTGTACCATTTCATTCGCCCATCATCCTCCTTGTCACCTAACTTTAAGATTTGCTGACCCTGCATAATTCTTTCTATCATTCGCGCCGCCAAGTGACATCATCCCGCACGGCCGCTCCAGAGGAGTCGAATTACGCGAGATCGCGCTATACGCAGCGACGTTAAATCGAAACGCTTTGAAAATTTTTTTACCTTCAGTATGTAAAACGCCGATCTTTCCCGACATCATCCGACACCATCCGATACAATTTTTCATAAAAATAAATTATTATACGCTGACGTTTGGCAACGGCTCATGGTGTGTGTGTGTGTGTGTCACATATGTGACGCTCCGTTGGTTTCGCTATATGTACCATTCGGAAAAGACTAATGTCAGAGAGACGGCGTTTGGGAGATTTGGTTAGGCGGCTGACTCGTACCGCGGAGGTCTTGGGTTCGAGCCCCGTCGCCCCGAGAAGTTTTTTCATTTATATTAATATCATAAAATTAATATTTCCTTCCTTACCGACAGTCTGTACCACGCTCCAGAGTAGCACCTTCCTTACCGACAGTCTCTACCACGCTCCAGAGTAGCACCTTCCTTACCGACATTCTCTACCACGCTCCAGAGTAGCACCTTCCTTACCGACAGTCTGTACCACGCTCCAGAGTAGCACCTTCACCCGCGGTTCCTCCTCGATGCACTTCGGTGTATCGGTTCGAGATCGGTTCGGTATCGATATCTGCTCATCGCGCTATACCCCCCACCACTCCGCCATCTCTATGACGTTATCCGCCGCCGCCCGCCGGAAAAAAAAACAAATTTTCAAACTGAAATTTGGATTTCAAGGTCGGTTATCATGACCTTGAAACTCAAATTTGAATTAGAATCCCCATTGTAATACTACTTGAGTGGAAAAAGTGGCATATTGAATTTTTTCTCTATTCTTGGGATTGACGCCCACTATGCGTTGGGACAAAAGCGGGAATTCATTTGTTGTTTTCGACCGATAATTTCGTATTTTCCCAAGAATGTTTTGACAACATCTGTTTGCCAGCATTTCTAAAGGGGAGTCAAGAAGGTAGTGCCGTCTTTAATAATTTTAGGCATTTTTCAGTCTCACAATGAGTTAATCCGTATATTGCTCTGTCGGTGGGTAGTACGTACGATGGGTTCAGACCCGGACGTAGGTACTGCTATTAACCGCCGCGCCGTCTCGTGGGACAATATGGTCATACACCGTGACTCTGGTCGGACGCTTGGTCGATCAGCCTGATTAACTTTTTGGAATCAGATGTGGCATTTTATGTTAGATCGCAAAATGGTTGCCCGACAATGGAGCAGGAAACGAAATCACTCTGAAATTGTATGAGTACCTACGTCTCGCGGTGAGAAACAGGAAGAAAAGGGGTAGTCGGTCGACTGCGCGTGTTCCCGCCAGCATCGTTCTCCCTACAAAATTTGAGAGAAAGCACTTATCTCTCGAGTATAAACACGCGTTGGAATATCAAAACAGAAGCAGGCGCTGAAGTATTCGGTACGAGAGAAGGTGGGCCATAGGGAGGAGATATTACTGGACAGAGGTGAAAAGCTGCTGTTTCAATGGAATGCGGTACCGATTGGTTATTGTTAGATTTAAGCTTAACGTATAGAACACAGAGAATACTTTTATTTGTAATTAAAGAAATATATATATATATATATATAAGAACTATAATGGTAAAGAATTGAAGTTTAGAATTAAACACTTTACGCCAGTACTTGTGGCCACGTATCAGCACACGTTACAGGTCTATTTCAACGGAAGGACATTCGAACAGTGAAGACGTACACAAAGCCAAACACTCTCGAGACGACCCAGAGGTGTGTCCGTAACGTTACGACGCACGAAGCCGTGTATATTACTAAATACAAACTACATGTATACAAAACGGACGAGACATACTTTCGTCCAACAGTTATAATATAATCTCCTCCCTATAGCTTACCTTCTCTCGCAACCAATGCGTCAGCGCGTGCTTTTGTTTTAATATTCCAACGCGTGTTTATACCCGAGAGATAAGGGATCCTTCTTTAATTTGAAAGGAGGACGACGCATGCGTGACCACGTGCAATCAGCGGACTGCTACCCCTTTTCTTCATGTATCTTTCCGCGAGGCGCGTTGATGATGGACTTGGTGGATAATACTTCTTAATTGGTAAATAAAAACTGAACAGGCTGACTTATATCCCTAGCACGGCGGAATAGGGTTCGACTAAACGACCACCTTGTTTGTCGTTTACGTAACTCGTTGGAGGCCTCGGTACTTATATACAGTCAGTGTCAAAAATATTCATACAGCGACCAATTTAAAGTAAAAATTTGAATATCCATGTCAGTACTACATTCTAACAGAAAAAGATGATTAATAAATATTCTTAAATGATTGTAGAATAGATCCTGTATAAACAAATTTTTATTTCCCTTAACATTTAAAAAAAAAAATGAATAAAAGCAGATAAACGTACAGAAATAGACGTGCAGTAAGTATTCGTACAGTAAAAAAGGCTCAATAAACTATGGAAATAAACTACCTAAATATTTAATGTTTTAATAACTTGTGGGATTGCGTTTTGAATTTATAATAGCTTCGAGCCTTCTTGGTGTAGAATTTATTTAGTTGGATGTCATAGCAGGTTGTATTTTACTCTACTACTACATATAGGGCGATTCTCCAGCGGCGTCTGTCCTTTGACACATCTCTTTCGATGCCGCATGGTACCCCGTGACGAGGTCAAACCCTCGCAGTGCCTCACCGAATGTTATGAGTTTCGACCCTTGAAAGGGTTCGAATATCATTAAAAAGTCAGAAATGTCCAGGATTTCCGCATTTCTCATCAGATCTTTGCAAAAACGACGTCAATGGATTCCTTATGTTTTGCTGATGAAACTGACACCACGAACGACGTAATTCGGACCACATGAAGGAAATTCCATGAAAGATAAATTTATATCGTTTCAAGTTGTCTTCGTTAATAATAGTCCGATTTACAGAAAATTTCATATGATTTTCATCAGAAAAACATAAGGAATCCATTGGTGTCACTTCCATATCGAAACGATAAAAAAAAATTATTTTATTTTTGAAGCAGGTATAAATCCTCGGCCGTAGACCCTTTGAAGTGCGCTCGAACCAAAGTGGGACTCTGGACGCTGCGCGGCCGAAGTTTGGCCGCCGCCAAGGGCTACCAGCCGCGGTCGCCGGCCGCGGCCGCTGAACGCGGCTAGGAAGCTCAACCTTTACAGTGTTTACAAGGCTTAATTTCGTATAGGCCTTGTACGACCATACCGTTACCTCTATTACAAAGAAATATAAGGCGAGGTTTCTTATATTAATGCAGCGGTAAATCCAATTATCAGGACTTTAAATACCCATGCTTGTGTCTAACGGGTGTCACTCTGGTGCTTGATTACTGCTTTACCTTCCCTGGTTGCTTGTGCCGCGAAGCTGGTTTTCGTGCCTAGACTTCCAGTTTGCTAGTGCCGCGAAACTGGTTTTCGTGCCAAGGCTTCCTTCCGATCTACCCCAACTATGTCATTCCCCTAAAAAGACTTTCACCCGGGACGTGACGCAATAATAACAATAATAACAATAATAACAATAATAACAATAATAACAATAATAACAATAATAACAATGTTCGCACAAGAACGAGGGGCACCACGCACTTGTTTTTAACGCGTGAGCAAGTTTGTGTTCACGCGGCGGAACGTATAGATTTAAGAGAGCGCTATTAATGTTATTGTAATGTCGCCACAATAAACGAGGGTGCTTAATAACTAATTAAAAGAAATGTTACTATTAACAGTAGAGCACTTAATTTACAAGAAATTGTACACGCGATTGCGCGAGGCCGAAGCGAAGTATATAGAAATACTTGTTTCGTATTATCGGAGCACCGATAGCTCTTTTGTTTCGCGTTAGGAGAAACAGCGGTGTTTACCGGTACGCGGTTCACAAGCAAGAGAGCGATCGCGGAAACAGAGCGGGCCGAGCCACCGATTCGGGTGCCGATGATGCATGGCCAATCAGAGAAGTACACGTGTGTGTCGCGCGATGCTGCTAATTAGTAGAGGGAGATAAGCTAATTAGTATAATTGTCGGCCCCGAGATGGCCCGATCAGGCTATCGCCGCGATCGCTCCAGCCGCTGACCCGGTATCAAATAGCGCGTTTAAAAGTCGCGCGCTTCGAGGCAGCGTGCACGTGCCCGATTGGCTGCATCGCTGTGGCCAATCCCAAACATTCCCGCCCGTCTCGTCATATTCTGACGAAATAGACATGTCGCCGCTGGATAGTGAAGTGGTATTAAATGAAAGCGTGATTAAAATTGAAGACAGTTAAAACAAGAGAGAAGAAACTAAAATTAAGCTAATTCCGCAAGAAGAGTGCCGCAGATCGAACCCTAACTACTATACTGACGGAGGTGACCAGATTATGTCGGTCTTCGGCCATCGACACTGTCACCTTGAGAGCTCCCAGCATCGACCTCCGCGGCGGCAGCAAATGGTAACAGGATAAGCTTGTGTAACGGACGGGTGAGCTCCGACGTCGCCGTTTTCAGTGTGAGAACACGTGTAAGACCATCGGGACCTGGATGAGTTTTGACGACTCTAGCCAGAGGCCAACGCGAGGGCGGCTGCAGTTCGCTTTTGATTAAGCACAGATCGCCTTCCCGAATCACCGTCCGAACGCGACTCCACTTACCCCGCGTCTGCAACGTGTTCAGGTAGTCCCGCGACCACAAACGCCAGAAGTGCTGCTGCATTTTCTGAACCAGCTGCCACCGAGAAAGCCGATTGTCTGGGAGCTCCTCCAGATTGGGTTCGGGTATCGCGTTAACTGCCTCACCGACCAAGAAATGACCTGGCGTCAGCGCAGTGAGATCATCGGGATCATCTGACACCGGTACCAATGGTCTAGAATTTAAACAAGCTTCGATCTCAGCGAGGAGCGTGGCCAGCTCCTCATACGTCAATCGATGTTCGCCGAGCACTCTCCGGAGGTGGTGCTTCACGGACTTCACCGCGGCCTCCCAAATCCCGCCGAAATGAGGTGCAGAAGGAGGGTTAAACTTCCACTCGATACCCTCAGAAGCCAGACGGTCCAGGAGTTGCCTATTTTGGGAACTGACTGCTTGTAGTAGGGCACGCAGCTCCTTGTCCGCACCCACGAATGCCGTACCGCAGTCGCTGTAGATCTGGGAGCAGAGGCCGCGGCGAGAGGTCAGTCGTTTCAGGGCAGCTAAAAAGGCTTCCGTTGTCCCGTCCGACACCACCTCCAAATGCACGGCTTTGGTAGCTAAACACACAAACAGAGCGATATAACCTTTTCGAGCGTGCTGGCCGCGCCCTCGACTGGATCGTATAAAAATTGGCCCTGCATAATCTACGCCCACGCGCAGGAACGGGCGACAAGGGGTTACTCGAGGTGCAGGCAACACTCCCATCAGCTGGTCCGCGGTACTGCCTCTCCAGCGAACACAAGTGGAGCACCGATGGATGCAGGATTTTACCAAGTGGCGACCTCGAAGAACCCAGCAATGTTGGCGAAGTGTTGAAAGAGTGAGTTGCACACCCCCATGCAAACAGCGCCGATGCGCCTCGGCGATCCACAGCGCAGCCAGTGGTGATTCATCGGGAAGAATCACAGGGTGTCGTTGATTGTAGGTGATCCTTGAATAATGCAGCCGCCCGCCAACGCGTAAGGTGCTGTCCTCCTGATCCTTGAACGGATTCAATCGAAGCAGGCGACTTCGTCTAGGCAGCGGTTGGCGACTTTGGAGAGCGTCCAATTCCGAAGCGAAGGCAGTAGATTGCACACCTCGCACCAGCCTCGATCGGGCAGCTTGTATCTCACTGGCGGTCAGGTAAGTTGCCCGTTTCCCCTTGGACGCCGGGAGCCATCGACAGCACCAGGCGGTAACTCGGAGCAGTCGACGGAAGTTCGAAAATCGGTTTAAAAACAGGCTCACCTCATCTTCTGGGGAGCGTTGGACGTGGAGAATTTGCCTTCGTTCAGAGTGGGGCACTTCTATCGGCTCTTCGAAGGTGACGGGTCGCCCTTCGCTCGTCGCCAGCCAAGACGGACCCGACCACCACAGTGGGTGCTCGGGGAGTTCGGCCGGGGTTAGTCCTCTCGAAGCACAGTCGGCCGGGTTATCTTGGCCTGAAACATGATGCCAATGTGCCTGGGGTAGCGTACGTTGAATGTCTGCTACTCGGTTAGCCACATAGGTTTGCCACCGACTGGACGGAGCCTGGATCCAACCCAAGGCCACCAGGGCGTCAGTCCACAGATGCACGCCGTTGATCCTAAGAGCCAGAGTCGACAGAAGATGCGCCACCAGCCGTGTAAGTAGATGAGCGCCACTCAGCTCGAGACGTGGTAGCGACAGTTTCTTGAGTGGAGCCACCTTTGTCTTGGCTGAAATAAGATGAATCTGTATGTCACCTGATGAATCGTGGACACGCAGATACGCCACCGCAGAGTATGCTCGTTCCGAGGCGTCAGAGAAGCCATGCACTTCCACCGATTGGTTGGTGGAGGTCAAGCCCATGCACCGCGGAATCTGGATTTGACGAAGTGCTGGAAGTGCCTTCAAAAACTCGCGCCATGCGTCCTCAGATTGCACAGGTAAGGCTTCGTCCCAGTCGGTCGTGAGCGTCCAGAGTGTCTGGATGAATATTTTTGTCCATACCGTTACAGGAGCAAGCCAGCCCAGTGGGTCGAAGATTTGCGCCGCCTGGCTTAGGACGCTCCGCTTCGTTGTCGTTGGACTCGTGCTACCCTCCAGAAGTCTGATCTGGAAATTGTCAGTCTCCGGAAGCCACTGGATACCTAAGACGCTGTGCTGGGTGACCTCATGAACTCAGGCGAGTTCGACGCCCACTTATGTAATCGAAAGCCGCCCGCCATGGCGAGCTGATCCAATTCTTTTTTCAGAGTCAAGGCCTCCTCCACCGAAGTTGCGCCCGTTAGGATGTCGTCCACGTAAACGTCTGAGCACATCGTCTTAGAAGCCAAGGGAAACGACTCGGCCTCGTCCGCGGCCAACTGCCGCAAGCATCGTAGTGCCAGGTAGGGTGCACAGCCTAATCCGTAGGTGACAGTGCAAAGTTTATACTCCCTCAACTTTAATTCCTTCCCCTTTCGCCAGAGGACCCGCTGATAGTCCCGGTCGTCTGGGTGCATAATTATTTGTCGATACATCTTTTCGACGTCAGCGACAAAGACGATGGGATGACGACGCCACCTTAGCAACAAGTCGGCTAAGGCTGGTAACAAGTTGGGACCCGTGTGCAGGATGTCATTAAGCGACCTTCCATTGGTAGTGGTCATCGAGCCATTGAACACTACGCGCAGCTTCGTAGTGGTACTCGTAGCCTTTAGGACACCATGATGTGGTAAATAAAAGTGTCGTCCCTCAGGGGGGGCACGCGCCGCCACCATATGACCGAGATCCTCGTACTCTTGTAGAAAGTCTTGATAGGCTCGTTCATATTCAGGATTCTTACGAAAACGCTGCTGCATAGAATTCAATGTGCGAAGTGCCGCGGGCCTCGAGGGTCCCAACTCTGGAGTAACTTTAAATGGAAGCCTCACCACAAAACGACCTTCGGACGTGCGTCGATGAGTGGCCTGAAAGTGATCCTCCGCCTCTTGGTCACCGGGTGAGAGAGTGGGTGTTATCTGGACTTCTTCCTGCTCCCAGAATTTCTCCAACAGGCCAGGTAGTTCTTGGTTGATCGAGCAGCACTGGACCGTTGACACGCTCTTGCGGCTGCGAGCACAACCTTTCCGAAGACCGCCGGTAAGAATCCAGCCAAAAGTAGTTTCCTGAGCCAGTGGAGTGCCTGGCTTGCCCTTGCGAACGCCTTCCAACATGAAGTCGTTGTAGACGTCAGCACCGAGTAGCAGATCGATGGGATCCTGGTTCGCGAGACGTGGTTCCGCCCACTGCAGGCCCTGAAGATGAGGCCAGATCGTCCCGTCGAGCACGACGGGTGGTTTGTAGCTAGACAAATCAATAAGCACAAATGCCGACAGGGCGAGGATACTCTCACCGTCTCGGTCGGCAGTGATATCGAGATGAACGAGCCCTCGCGTGCGTTGCGACGGAGCACCGCCGGCGAAAAGCAAAGGTATGCGAGCGCGCTGCCTCTTCAACCCAAGTCGTTTTACGAGCTGCTCCGAGATTAAGGACACTTCACTTCCAGGATCGATTAGAGCTCGCACCGACACATGTTGACCGACCGGCGTGTAAGTGCGAACTCGCGCAAGGCCGAGCATCACTGGCGGCGTGTTGAACACGCGAGGAGTGACGTGCTGCACTACCGCACCAGCAGCCGTCGGGAAAGCATCATGGAGACAGGAATGGTGTTGTTCAGCGCACCGCTGGCACCGTTTATTTGATTGGCAACTGTCGATTTGGTGCTTGCCCAGGCAGTTTAAGCAGCGCTGCAATTTCGCAACCGTGGCCTTCTTCGCTGCAGCGTCCTGTACCTTGAACTTGGGACAGAAGAGTAAGTAATGTGATCCCTTACAGAGTCCGCAATCCTTCGAGTTCGATGGCGTCGTGCCGACTTGATGCACAGCGGCGCCTTTGGCAGCGACGCCTTTGGTAGCGGTCCCCTTGGGAGCTGTTTGTTTGTCTTCGGCAGGAGGATCACGCTTGCGTTGATTCTCCAGCGCCTCAACCGTATGAATACGTGTTTCGATGAACACCCTTAGAGCATCTAAGGAGGGTGGATCTGTGCATAGGCCGAGAGACGCCTCCCACTCGCGGCACGATTGCTCGTCCAGTCGGTCGACAGTCATTTTGACCAGCCAGTCGGTGGTAGTCACGGGACGATTCATTGCGGCTAGAGCGCCAACCACGTCCCATGTTCCGTAGAACAATCGTTTCAACTCCGCCGACGATTCACATTTCACCGTGGGTAATTCATTTAAAATGTTAAGCTGTGCGCTCACCAAGAGGCGTTTATTTTGGAATCGTTCCTTTAAAGCGTCCCAGGCTGGTTGAAAGTTGTCGTCCGTCGTGGTATGATTACGTATCACGGTACTCGCATCACCTTTTACACAGCCCTTTAAATAATGTAGCCGATCCACATCCATTAACGTGGGATCCTTGATCACCAGCGAGACGAAGGAATCGTGGAACGCCTGCCATTCGCTGTAGCGTCCATCGAAGCTGGGTAGCGGAATGCGGGGCAGAGTGGCACGTGATCGTGTCTCCGCGGTAGGAGCACCGCCGGAAGTCGAGGCCATGCCGCCGGGCTCCAGCTTCCGGTTAAATCCACGAAGGAGATCTAGTAGATATCCCTTTTGTTCCAGAAAAGATTCTTCGGCAAGATCGAAGCAATCCTTGGTAAAATAATCATGCCTTGCCCACTCCTCAGTGCATTGCTTCTCTATAGCCCCATGTTGCTTCGAGAATTGTTCCCAGAGTGAAGTTAGCATTTCCAGTCTAGCTTGCACCGAACCTTCAGTCATTTTAGCGACACCTTTCTTTTTCAGATTATCGTACACACGTGAGAGCCGATGATACAGCTTGACCAGATCCGCGATCGCGTCCTTCATAATGGCGGCACTTAACGAGCTCTCGCACCACGCGGTCACCACACAGCTCTCGAAATCGCCGGAGTACTCCGGCTCGAAGGACCAACTTTATGTTCGCACAAGAACGAGGGGCACCACGCACTTGTTTTTAACGCGTGAGCAAGTTTGTGTTCACGCGGCGGAACGTATAGATTTAAGAGAGCGCTATTAATGTTATTGTAATGTCGCCACAATAAACGAGGGTGCTTAATAACTAATTAAAAGAAATGTTACTATTAACAGTAGAGCACTTAATTTACAAGAAATTGTACACGCGATTGCGCGAGGCCGAAGCGAAGTATATAGAAATACTTGTTTCGTATTATCGGAGCACCGATAGCTCTTTTGTTTCGCGTTAGGAGAAACAGCGGTGTTTACCGGTACGCGGTTCACAAGCAAGAGAGCGATCGCGGAAACAGAGCGGGCCGAGCCACCGATTCGGGTGCCGATGATGCATGGCCAATCAGAGAAGTACACGTGTGTGTCGCGCGATGCTGCTAATTAGTAGAGGGAGATAAGCTAATTAGTATAATTGTCGGCCCCGAGATGGCCCGACCAGGCTATCGCCGCGATCGCTCCAGCCGCTGATCCGGTATCAAATAGCGCGTTTAAAAGTCGCGCGCTTCGAGGCAGCGTGCACGTGCCCGATTGGCTGCATCGCTGTGGCCAATCCCAAACAAACAATAATGACAATAATAACAATAATAACAATAATAACAATAATAACAATAATAACAATAATAACAATAGAAACAATTATAACAATAATAACAATAATAACAATAATAACAACAATGACAACAATGACAACAATGACAACGCTATTCGACGATCGCGAATCGATGAAAGGGGACGTGATCGCCGCTCCACATGAGCCAGCGTGCCGTTGCCATGTGCCTAATTAAGGATAATGCAACGAAGATGGCGTTGGTATGCTGCTTTCCGTGTACATGTATAAATATATACATTATAAGTTTATTCACATTCTCCTTCTCCTTCTCCTTCTCATTGATCTTCACGTACAATTGATCTTAATATAAAGAAGGAAAAAATATACATATACTAACACATATAAAATACAATTTTGGGTACGAACAAAAGAAAGAAACCCTTACAACATAAGGTATATATATATACTACTCTGCCTAGATTTTGCACACGTGCTCTATCTTACATCCCTTTACTATCGTTCTCTATCGATTGATATTGCAGATTCCCTATTGTTCTACAGTCACAGTCGCGCGAGGCTCGGCACATTCAAATAAAGAAAGTACACTTTCTTTACATAGATATATGTAAAGAAAATGTATAATTTGAATTCTCCCGCGTTCCCCCTCATAAGTAAGGACGGACTGTCGAGAGAGGGGGAAGTCGGGCGGAGCGGATAAGCACGTTATCAAGAGAGTGAAAACCAGACTGTTCTGGAAATTGTTAAGAGATATTGGAAAAGTATAGAATAAACAGTAATTGTAGTTTCTTTGTTTACAGGTAAGGGTTAATGTACATAGCGCCAGTAGGGCTTTTAAATAACGAAAATAAATACTTTGTTTACAGAGCAACGCGATATCGTTTATTCAAGAGTCATTTCCCATAAGACATAAAATATACTTTATAAAACGACAATTTTGTTTATATACAAAAAAGGGGAAAAAATGGAGAAGTTGCAATTTCAGTTCATGGTTAAATCATCAAGTGATGGAAAATGAAACGTGATGACCATAATCTCAATTACCACGGACAACAATAGAAATTTTGCAATACCGGAAGAGTTGCAACACATAAGTTTCCACAAAGATGTGATGAAAACTACGGTTTATAATATGGTAAAAACAGGATAATAATAAGATGACAATTTAAATTAACTCAATTGGCTGCAGGCGGAGGCCTTAAATATTTGGATGCAAATGATTTGATGTAATTACATTCGAACATTTGTACATTCGAACATTACATTACATTCAATATTGTGTATCGCTGTTCGCCCTAATTAGATTCGATGGGTTATTAACAACGCCAATAGTATTCCCAACATGGACAAAGAGAGAAACATATAATTTACACAACACACTGAAGTTGAAATGTCACTATATAAGCATGAATTTGCATTGATGTTGTCCACCTCTATTTGTTACCAGCTTGAAGCACTTTCTTTAGCCATTGCAGTACATGCTTGGGGTAGAAGAGCATCAAAATATTTAAGGCCTCCGCCTGCAGCCAATTGAGTTAAATTAAATTGTCATCTTATTGTTATCCTATTTATGATAATTAATATACCATGTATAAATAAATTAAGTCTTGTTTTTGTCATTTTAGTTCTCTTTTTAATTTAATTTTTTTATTAATTTAATTTTTTTAATTTTTTTTAATTAATTTAATTATTTTAATATTTTTTTTAAGCAGTCGGGTTTTTTTAATTTTTTTAATATTTTTTATTTTATTTTTTACTTTTTAGTTATGTTCAGCAATATTGTGTGGCAAGGACCGCAGCCTGTTTAGTTCGTTAAGGGGGCCGTCTCCTTTTTGTTATGGTCCGAATCGATCGAAGCGCCCTTGTAAACAGACGGACCCTAATGAAACTACTGCGGTCGGTAAAAAGAAGTTGTACAATGGTGACATCTACCGGTACTCTACGTAGACGAATTTTTGACAGCATAGTTGCCGCATGTTGTGTTGTCTCCGTCTCTGCCGCGCTGTTGCCACAGCTGCTTCTATTGAGAAGCTTGGAGGAATACGGCATGAGAACTGCGTCTAGGCAGCGATCGCCGGGCGCCATGTACCGCTGATGGAGGGGGGAACATCGACAGGAGCGGTGGTTATGTGTGAGGAACTGCGGTGCGTCAGTCACGCACACATAACCACCGCTGTAGGTATTTCCTCGTGCATCAGCTGTAGCTGGAGCCCGCCAGTTCCTGCGTCTAGCATCAGAGCCTCGCTGAACGTAAAGGAGGATAGCACTATTGAAAGATAGAGAGGTTGAGTAGTGAAGTTAGGAAACGTGTCAATGAAACAATACTAATTTAGTATTTATTTATACATAGAACGATGCAATACTTTGTATAATCAATGTGCAAATTCAAAGCATACAATTTGAATAAGGTACATCACCGAAGTGTAACATGCCGATCGTAATGAAATTTATGAATGCTGTAATTCTTCTAAAAACATATGCCGCTTTTTTTCATCTAACTATACATCAAATTATCTTTTATATCAACAAGAATTGTCTGTTTCAATAATAGTTTTGTACATGGTTTTCTTCGTAATTGTTATTCCACGGTTGTAAAAATTTATCAATATAAACCAGAGTTCAGTACTAACAATACTGATATTTGGGAATGTCCCATTAAACGATTTTATTTAGCTACGATCCTCTGTTTGTTTGTTTGTTTGATTCAAATCTGGAAACTCAATTTTAAACCACTTCCAACCATCCAATTCCCTCGAAACTTTGCAGAGGTGCGTGGTTTGGTTGACAATACAAAATTATGAAAAAACTCCGAGTGGGTGAAAAAATTACCTAGTCACCAAGAAATAATAACCCATAACAATAAATCAACCATTCTTCAAGCAAACTGTTAAACTGCATACAGCAATAAGAGTAATGTAAATCCACAAACACTAAAAACTAGAAAAAGTATATTAAAAAATTTATAATAAACGATTTTATGAAAAATGCATTAAAAACTAAAAAATAATTATTTTCTTATACTACAATTTCGATGGTGTATTTTCACATAAAATCGTGGAGCAGGATATCTCGCAACAAATTCATTTCGACACTTGAGGCTATACTAAATTGATTCATATTCTGTTATGAAATATCCTGAACCACGTTTTTATTTAAAGTTGAAAAACAGCATCGAAATTGTAGCACAACACTAGAAGTATTTTTTAGTTGTTAGTGCCTTTTTGACGAAATTGTTTAACAGAACATTTTTTTATATATTTTTTGTTTCTAATCAAGTTATAGTCATTACAATAAATCAATCCAATACCTGCAATCAACTACCTGTAAAAGAAAATTTGCAGTTTAGCGATATTTTTGTAAAAGGACTTAGTGCCGTGTTTCGACCCCAAATGCCCCACTGTGCGCCGCCAAACAGCCCAAATCCTCGCTGGTCGGGACCGGCGCGGCGTTGAGCTCGTATCGCGAGCAGAGCCCTAATTCTCAGTGTTCGTTTCTCGCTTCTTTTTAGCTGGTAGGGGGAGCGAGATGGAACGCTTTGCCTGCGCGACGATCGCGCACGGAGAGGACGGAGTGTCAGGCGTCCGAAAGACGGAGCGAGACAAACAACATCTCGTCGTCTATCTCGCACCACCCTCGTTCGCTTTCAGTGCCTCTTGCTCGCTCTCGTTTCATGAGACAATACTGTAGTATCTTTTATTTGACTTTATCCAGATATTATCTTTGCCCATCTCTGTTCTCCAACTGCTTCGCCGTGATTCATTCAAGCCTCCTTGATGGAAAAATATTGATAGGGGAAATGCGGCAACAGCGCGATTCGACTCTCGATACGTCTCGGCAACTATGTCTTTCCTACATTTATCGGCTAGATTGGACTTCCACCGGTTTTGATGGTACAAGGCACGAATATACCATCAACGCCGGTGACGGAGAAAACTTGAAGCTTCATTCTGTCATTTTTCGGGCTGTCCTGAGTACACGATTCGTAAATTCATTATTATTTCAACGTACGGTGCTTATTAGCGTTCAAACGGACCAGACCACCCTGCACGAAAGTCTACCGAAGGCAACTAAACCCGCAAAAACGTCCACCGTGCCGATTCCAGGACGAAAGTTGTAATTTACGGTTTGCTTACTACATCGCGTATACGCAGGCCCGGCGAAACCATGCGCCGCACAAGGGCGCCAGCCGAATGGTACGCTAAAAAAACTAGATCGTACGCTTAATAATAAAGGAATCTAACACCTCACATAAACTAAATATAAATGTAATTCTTTTAAACATATTAAATAGAAAACAAGTGTAAAAAATTGGGGACAACAAAAATTTTTTTGCACAAGGGCGCCAGCTAACCTCGCGTCGGCCCTGCCTACACGTCACGCTGGTGCTACATGGCTGCAGTGCACCATTAGCGCCACCAACGGAGAAGCCTTGAAGCTTCATTCGGACAGTTTTCGAGTCATAAATTCATTATTATTTCAAAGTTGGGTGCTTATTAGCGTTCAAACGCACCAGACCACCCTGCACAGATGTCTACTGAAGGCAACTGTACCCGCAAAAACTTCCTTCGGGCCGATTCCAGGACGAAAGTTGTAATTTACGATTTGCTTACTACACGCGTATACGTGCACGCTTTTCCTAGCTTGTGTGAGCGTACTCACACATTCAAAGGCCCGCGGAGACGGCCCCCTTAAGGGAAACACTGTCGTGAGGGTTGTTAAGAACTTTCCTCGAATCCAAGTCACTAATTGCAAGTCCTTCCAAAGTTCTAACCCTGCTCAAGGCAACATAGGCTTGTCCTTTTGCAAAAACAGTTTTCCCTACATCGACTACAGCTGTGTCCAAGGTGGTTCCTTGTAATTTATGTATCGTTACTCCCCAGCATAAAATGATAGGGAGCATCTTACGTTCCACTTTCCCTTGGCCGCGCAAAGCCTCAAACTCTGTGGTGGTTGGTTCTATTCGAACACCTATGCCTGCCTCATTACCTGGTATGGATTTATCATCAAATTCGATATATACTGCTTAAGGCAATTCACCCGGCTCTAATTGATCTCGCCGCAATGCTGGCCACCGAAAACTGCGTACGACACCCATAGCCCCATTGACCAATCCGTGATTAACATGAAGGTTCTTTCGCAACGTAATCGTGATCCGATGCCCAATTTTATATCTTTTAGTATACCTCCGCATTTATTCGGATCCTCAGGGATAAAACTATCTTTTACTGCGTGACCGTAAGTTTTTATTTCCTTTGACGTGTCAATGGCTTTTACGTCGTATAATTTTTCAGTAACGCTTAGCTTTTCTGTGATGTATAAATTATAACGATCTACAGCCTTTGTTGTCGCAAAAATTCTTACAGCCTCGCCGTCAGCAAATCTCCCTTTTAATGGCACTCTTCGGCTGTCTAAAACTTCAAGCTGCTCCATCGTCAATTTGCCAACTCTTAATGAATTAAGCAATTCGGTGAATGTCGAATCACCAGCTTGGCGCATGTTTTGTGGAAGTTCGCAGATATTGAACATGCCCCCGGGGTCAGCGACGAGGAGCTCGCTTCCTCGGTGGAGCGAATGCGTAAGAGGAACGCGGCTCCGGGTCCCGACGGTGTGCCCGGGCGAGTATGGGCCTGCGCGTTGAGTGCCCTTGGAGTCGGCCTCAGGCGGCTGTTCGACGCCGTCCTGAGAACCGGCAGATTCCCCCCTGCCTGGAAGGAGGCGAGGCTGGTCCTCCTCCGGAAGCCTGGAAAACCCGCGGAGTCACCCTCGGCTTATAGGCCGATATGCCTCCTGGACGAGGCGGGCAAGCTCCTCGAGCGTGTCGTGGCTGCCCGCCTGTGCGCGCACCTGGAGGCCGTTGGCCCGGACCTATCCGACCGCCAATTCGGCTTCAGACGGCAGCGATCGACCATAGATGCGATTCAACTCGTACGATCGCTGTCGCGCCGAGCGGCTGAGGGGGGCGGTGTGAGCGTTGCTGTCTCTTTAGACATAGCCAACGCCTTTAACACCGTCTCCTGGGCGGCGATCGAGCGGGCGCTGGTGTTTCACAACGTCCCGCTCTACCTTCGCCGCCTGGTCCGGGACTACCTCCGCGACCGATCGGTGTCGTACGTCGGCCGTGGAGGGAACGGGGTGGCTCCAGTGCACCGCGGGGTTCCGCAGGGGTCCGTGTTGGGCCCCCTGCTATGGAACCTAGCCTACGACGCGGTGCTGCGGGTTGAGATGCCGTCGCCGGAGGTCTCGTTGGTCTGCTACGCCGACGACACTCTGGTGGTGGCTTCCGGGCGGAAGTGGAGGGACGCGATCGGCCTCGCGGAGAGAGCGCTGCGACGCGTCGTTGCCTCGATCGGGACGCTCGGTCTGCGAGTCGCCTTGGAGAAAACCGAGGCGATGTGGCTCGCGGACAGGGTTGGGAGCGGTGTCCCCAACGGAGCGTCCCTGAGGATCGGGGAAGCCTGCATCAGGGTCGGCCGATCGATGAAGTATCTCGGTCTGACCCTGGACACCTACTGGCGATTCACGCGCCACTTCAAGACCCTCGCCCCCAGGTTGGAGAAGCAGGTATTCGCCTTTCGTCGAATCATGCCCAACCTGGGTGGTCCACACGAGGGTGTTCGACGGTTATACGTGACGGTCGTTCGGTCCATGGCGCTGTACGGCGCGCCTGTCTGGGCCGGCGACCTGGAGGACTGCCGCGTTGGGCGCGAACTTTTGGCAAGAGTTCATCGCCTGGCGGTCCTCCGATCCGTGCGAGCTTATCGCACGGTGTCACACGTCGAACTGTCCGCCTTGGCCGGGTCCCCTCCTTTCCATCTGCTCGCGGAGATGGAGGCGGAAGTATATTCCGCCGTCCGAGGTCTCCGCGAAGCTGGGGGCCCACTGGCAAGAAGTGGCGAGGGGCCAGGCCCGGCAGCGCATGGAAGCCAAATGGCTCGAATGGTTGGCCCTCCCAGAACATCGGGAGGGTCGCGTTGTCGGGGCGCTCCTGCCCATCATGAACGAATGGGTGGGGCGCGGGTATGGCAGGCTTACCTTCCGCCTGACGCAGATCATCACAGGTGTCGGCTGTTTCGGCACCTATCTGCGTCGCATCGGGCGGGAGGAGACGTCGCGGTGCTTCAGCTGCGACTCGGGCGACGAGGATACGGCGGATCACACCCTGGCCAGATGCCGGGAGTGGATCGACGATCGCCGTGTCCTCGAGTTGCAGCTGGGCCGGGATCTCTCGCTGCCGACGGTCGTGCGTCGCATGGCGAGGGACCGGGCGTGTTGGGTGGCCGTCTCCGAGTATGCGGAGGCGGTCATGGGAGAGAAGGAGGAGGCGGAACGCGAGCGGGAAATCACGGGTCACCCGTCCCGTCTCGCGGCCCCCAGACGCCGAGGTCGGCGAAGATGACCTGGAGCCGGGGGAGGTCGGGTGGTGACGTAGTTCAGCGCGTCACCCCGCTCCCCGACGGCGAATCACCGGGTCTGGGGGGCCCCCTCTTCGGGGCCACCTTGGGAGGTGGTGGCAGTGCCACGGGGTTGCCGTCGGCGTCGCGTCGTGGCAGGTCGCGACGTGCGGCGGCGGCGTAAAGATCTGGGGGTCCTCGTTTCTGAGGGCCCCCTCGGGGGGTAGCCGAACACCCGCTACCCCCCCGGGAGCCGCGCTATAAGCGCTCTTTTTAACGCGTTCCCGTCGTAGGCGATCGAACAGATAGAGTGAGTTCGGCGGTCAACGGGACCGTCATTGCACTCTGCCCCTGCCCCGGGGTGTCCGCTTGCGGCTCTCCCGGGTGCGGCGGCGGAAGAACGGTCCCGTGGATCATTTGACCAGGTGCCGTCTCCCCGCCCGGCCACTCTCCGGGTTACTGTTCGATCGCGGGGGTCGCGGGGTGAGGGTGCCGGGGGGCACACTCACCCCTCCGCAACACCATGCGACCCCCAGAAGTGGCGACGCGGACGAGTGGTCCGTCGCGCGTCGCCGGAGTTTCGGGAAGGCCCCGCCGTCATCGCGCGGGGTTGTTGAGCGCGGAGTTTGCCTTTGCGCTGAGGGGGGGGGGGGAAAGCGGATGTATCGCTAGTTTGCTCCCGCGTAAAGTCCCTCCCCTCGTGCGCGCGACCCCGCGCCCGAGGAAGACCACCGTGGAGTTTTAGTGGGTGCAAGCCCCACATAACCCCGTCCCTCCCCCAGGGGGCGGGGTATCCGTTAGGGATTTCTCCACGTAAAAAAAAAAGGTAGTGGCGGGCAATTGTGGCGTAGTGAGGTCCAGCCCCGTCTTGCTGATAGAACATGTTCCGTGGGATCTCATTTGGAATATGGTTGATGAGATCCGGCAGAACATGCTCTAAAAACATTTTATACGCTGGGCCTTCCATCCTGTCTGGCAGCATGTACGGCCCAAAGATGTAATCACCACAAATGCCGGCCCATACATTAATCGACCAACGGACTTGTGCTGCGCGTGTCCAAAGCGCTAGTGGATTCTCATCGCTCCACAAATGCCGATTGTGGGAATTGAAGCACCCTTCGCTATTGAAGAGTGAGTGAAAAGCCACACTGAATAATCAACCCGCTGGTCGCCATCCGCGGGGTGCAAATGTTGCACCCGTACATGGCTGTACGGATGCAACATGTTTTCCCTCAGAGTTCGGTGTACCGTCATTCTGCTGGCAGTAGAAGAAAATGCAGAAACATCCATTATTAGATAACATTCGTTTTCCTCAATTAATAATTGCTGCAGTTATCTTGTACAGTGACTTACTCTAGGCGGCGGCTCAAGTCGCGCAGAAAAGGCATACCATTCCTGTTTCCGTTTTCCGATATCTCGAGTTCACGTCTGCTACGAGGCGTAACCAATTATGTCATAAATTGTCCAAAACTGTAGGAAACAGTTCTGTACCGCCGACTAGCGGGACAATACGGTCATAAACCGCGTCCCTGGCGAAAAGCTCTGGCCGATCAGCCTGATTAATTTTAAATACGCCTCGCGGAGTGGCACAGGAAGAAAGGGGGTAACTCGCTGACTGCGCGTAGTCCGGCCTGCTTCGTCCTTCCTTCAAATTAAAGGCAGATCCCTTATCTCCCTAGTATAAGCACGCGCTCGAATTTCAAAACAAAAGCACGCGTTGACGTATTCCGTGCGAGAAAAGGTGGGCATCAATTCCGATTGGTCGTAACCTAACCAATCTGTCCTGCATCCCTCCCAAACGGCCACTGTTTTGAAGAGGCCTTCTTCACAGCTATGTCTCCTCTCTGAGGCCCACCTTCTCTCGCACGGAATACGTCAACGCGTGCTTTTGTTTTGAAATTCGAGGGCGTGCTTATACTCGGGAGATAAGGTATCTGTCTTTAATTTGAAGGAAGGACGAAGCAGGCGGGACTACGCGCAGTCAGCGAGTTACCCCCTTTCTTCCTGTGCCACTCCGCGAGGCGTATTTAAAATTAATCAGGCTGATCGGCCAGAGCATTTCGCCAGGGTCGCGGTTTATGACCGTATTTTCCCGCGAGTCAGCGATAGAGAACGATTTCCAACACTTTTGGGTAATTGATGGCTTATCTGGTTCCGCTTCGTAGCAGACGTAAACTCAGGGTATCGGAAAACGGAAACAGGAATGGTATGCCTTTTCTTCTTTATAGCAACTCGAAGACTTTCTGTTTCTCTCCTCTTCGGGCCCTGTCGAACCGAAACACGTGGTGTCTGCTGTCTATCTCGAAGCAACGGGTACATTGGCAGTAAAAGGACGGAGCACGGGCTTTTGTGAAAGTGTAGGATGGTTCGTTCGTTGCATTTCTGCAAAGCACATGTGTTTCGAAAATGTGCTGGCTTCTTTTTACCTAAAGCCTCTTGTCCTGGTGGGAGTTTACTCATAATGGAACGAGATAAACTACTTGGGGGTAGAGGAAGTTGCTTGAAAAAATCCTATCAGTCAGCTAGCAATCTCGTCCTGGAAATGTTCTCCGCTCAAGAATATTACGCAATGTTCTGGGTGTACGCCCGGAACAACGGGGACGCAAGTGCTACCGTGCGAGCGTTTGCACGGGAATACCCGCACATCCAAACCCCCAGCGAGGGTACAATCCGGCTTTTGGCGTCAAGATTACACTCGACGGGGGTAGACCCAGAGCCGCGAGGAACCTTGCGGTAGCAGAGAACGTGTTGGACGCCATAGACGAAGATCCGACCGTCAGCGTGCGCGACTTGAGCCGCCGCCTAGAGTAAGCCACAGTAGAAGATAACTGCAGCAATTATTAATTGAGGAAAACGAATGTTATCTAATAATGGATGTTTCTGTATTTTCTTCTAGTGGCAGCAGAATGACGGTACACCGAACTCTGAGGGAAAACATGTTGCATCCGTATAGCTATGTACGGGTGCAATATTTGCACCCCGGGGATGGCGACCAGCGGGTTGAGTATTCAGTGTGGCTGTTGGGAGAAGTGCAGCGGAATCTGTCGTTTTGCAAATACATATTGTGGACGGACGAAGCACTCTTCAATAGGGAAGGGTGTTTCAATTCCCACAATCGGCATTTGTGGAGCGACGAGAATCCACTAGCGCTTCGGACACGCGCAGCACTAGTCCGTTGTTCGATTAATGTATGGGACGGCATTTGTGGTGATTATATCGTTGGGCCGTACATGCTGCCAGACAGGATGGACGGCCCAGCGTATAAAGTGTTTTTAGAGCATGTTCTGCCGGATCTCATGAACCATATTCCAAATGAGATCCCACGGAACATGTTCTATCAGCAAGACGGGGCTGGACCTCACTACGCCACAATTGCCCGCGACTACCTTTTTTTCTTTTGACGTGGAGAAATCCCTAACGGATACCCCGCCCCCTGGGGGAGGGACGGGGTTATGTGGGGCTTGCACCCACTAAAACTCCACGGTGGTCTTCCTCGGGCGCGGAGTCGCGCGCACGAGGGGAGGGACTTTTCGCGGGAGCAAACTAGCGATACACCCGCTTGCCCCCCCCCCCTCAGCGCAAAGGCAAACTCCACGCTCAACAACCCCGCGCGATGACGGCGGAGCCTTCCCGAAACTCCGGCGACGCGCGACGGACCACTCGTCCGCGTCGCCACTTCTGGGGGTCGCATGGTGTTGCGGAGGTGTGAGTGTGCCCCCCGACACCCTCACTCCGCGACCCCCGCGATCGAACAGTAACCCGGACAGTGGCCGGACGGGGAGACGGCACCTGGTCAAATGATCCGCGGGACCGTTCTTCCGCCGCCGCACCCGGGAGGACCGCAAGCGGCGACCGGGCCTAGGCCCGGCGGACACCCCGGGGCAGGGGCAGAGGGCAATGACGGTCCCGTTGACCGCCGAACTCACCCAATCTATTCGATCGCCTACGACGGGACCGCGTTAACATAAGCGCTTATAGCGCGGCTCCCGGGGGGAAGCGGATGTTCGGCTACCCCCGGAGGGGGCCCTCTGAACCGAGGACCCCCAGATCTTAACTCCGCCGCCGCACGTCGCGACCTGCCACGACGCGACGCCGACGGCAACCCCGTGGCACTGCCACCACCTCCCAAGATGGTCCCGAAAAGGGGGCCCCCCATACCCGGTGATTTGCCGTCGGGGAGCGGGGTGACGCCCTGAACTACGTCACCACCCGACCTCCCCCGGCTCCAGGCTATCTGCGCCGGCCTCGGCGTCTGAGGGCCGCGAGACGGGACGGATGACCCGTCATTTCCCGCTCGCGTTCCGCCTCCTCCTTCTCTCCCATCACCGCCTCCGCATACTCGGAGACGGCCACCCAACACTCCCGGTCTCTCGCCATGCGACGCACGATCGTCGGCAACGAGAGATCCGGGCCCAGCCGCAACTCGAGGACACGGCGATCGTCGACCCACTCCCGGCATCTGGCCAGGGTGTGATCCGCCGTATCCTCGTCGCCCGAGTCGCAGCTGAAGCACCGCGACGTCTCCTCCCGCCCGATGCGACGCAGATAGGTGCCGAAACAGCCGACACCTGTGATGATCTGCGTCAGGCGGAAGGTAAGCCTGCCATACCCGCGCCCTACCCATTCGTTCATGATGGGCAGGAGCACCCCGACAACGCGACCCTCCCGATGTTCTGGGAGGGCCAACCATTCGAGCCATTTGGCTTCCATGCGCTGCCGGGCCTGGCCCCTCGCCACTTCTTGCCCGTCGGCCAGTGGGCCCCCAGCTTCGCGGAGACCTCGGACGGCGGAATGTACTTCCGCCTCCATCTCCGCGAGCAGATGGAAAGGAGGGGACCCGGCCATGGCGGACAGTTCGGCGTGTGACACCGTGCGATAAGCTCGCACGGATCGGAGGACCGCCTGGCGATGAAGTCTTGCCAAAAGTTCGCGCCCAACGCGGCAGCCCTCCAGGTCGCTGGCCCACACAGGCGCGCTGTACAGCGACATGGACCGAACAACCGTCACGTATAACCGCCGAACACCCTCTTGTGGACCACCCAGGTTGGGCATGATTCGATGAAAGGCGAATACCTGCCTCTCCAACCTGGGGGCGAGAGTCTTGAAGAGGCGTGTGAATCGCCAGTAGGTGTCCAGGGTCAGACCGAGATACTTCATCGATCGGCGGACCCTGATGCAGGCATCCCCAATCCTCAGGGACGCTCCGTTGGGGATACCGATCCCAACCCTGTCCGCGAGCGACACTGCCTCGGTTTTCTCCAAGGCGACTCGCCGACCCAGCGTCCCGATCGAGGCGACGACGCGTCGCAGCGCTCTCTCCGCGAGGCCGATCGCGTCCTTCCACTTCCGCCCGGAAGCCACCACCAGAGTGTCGTCGGCGTAGCAAACCAACGAGACCGCCGGCGACGGCATTTCAACACGCAGCACCGCGTCGTAGGCTAGGTTCCATAGCAGGGGGCCTAACACGGAACTCTGCGGAACCCCGCGGTGCACTGGAGCTACCCCGTTCCCTCCCTGGCCGACGTACGACACCAATCGGCCGCGGAGGTAGTCCCGGACCAGGCGGCGAAGGTAGAGCGGGACGTTGTGTAACAGTAGCGCCCGCCCGATCGCCGCCCAGGAGACGGCGTTAAAGGCGTTGGCGATGTCTAAAGAGACAGCCACGCTCATACCGCCCCCTCGGCCGCTCGGCGCGACAGCGACCGTACGAGTTGAATCGCATCGATGGTCGATCGCTGCCGTCTGAAGGCGAATTGGCGGTCGGATGCGTCCGGGCCAACGGCCTCCAGATGCGCGCACAGGCGGGCAGCCACGATACGCTCGAGCAGCTTGCCCGCCTCGTCCAGGAGGCATATCGGCCTATAACCTGAGGGTGACTCCGCGGGTCTTCCAGGCTTCCGGAGGAGGATCAGCCTCGCCTCCTTCTAGGCAGGGGGGAATCTGCCGGTTCTCAGGACGGCGTCGAACAGCCGCCTGAGACCGACTCCAAGGGCACACAACGCGCAGGCCCATACACGCCCGGGCACTCCGTCGGGACCCGAAGCCGCGTTCCTCTTACGCATTCGCTCCACCGAGGAAGCGAGCTCCTCGTCGCTGACCCCAGGGGCATCGGAAGTATCCGCACCCCCGATCAACCACGGATCCCCGGACTCGTCAGCGCCACCCTCCCCGTGTACCGGGGGAGGGGTGAACAGCGCCACTAGAACTTGTTCTAGGAGCCAGGGATCGAGGCCCTCCGTGACGGGGGGCGCCCAAGGACCGAGTTTGACAGAAACGGCCTTGTACGGGCGCTCCCAAGGGTCTTCGTTGAGGGTCGCGAAAAATTCCCGACAGGATTGATCTTTCGCCCGGGCTATGGCTCCGCGAAGTTCGCGCCGCGCCGCCGAAAAGGCGGAACGCAGCTCGCGGAGCCGTTCCTCCGAGACCCGCCGTCGGTCTTGACGACGGGCCTTGGTGTACTGGCGTCTGGCTGTTAAATTAGCCGCGCGAAGGTCCGCGATCTCGGCGGACCACCAGTACACCGACCTCCGACCCCCACCCGGCGGCCCGGTCTGCGGCATAGTCGCGTCGCAGATCGCCTGCAACACGCGACGGAACCAGAGGGACGGGTCCCCGACCGCGCTCGCAAACCCGCGGCCGAGCACCCCTCCCAGGTGGAGGAGGCGTCCCTCCACCCTTCTCTCCAGCTCCTCCATGCGACGCAGCACTATGTCCCAGGGCTGCTCAGCGACCCTGGCGCCCGCGCCCCGGGACGCAGATTCCGCCGAGGAAGCGCGAGGAGACACCACCCTCCTCCTCTTCATTCCCTTGCCCAACGCCGGTGTAACGCGCAGGGGGGAGGGTCTCGCGGCCGACGATGGACCCGGCACGGGTGCCACACCCACCTGGGTGTAGGAATCGCCCCGGGGGGGGGGGGCACACACGAGGGGAGGAGCCCCCCGCGAGTGGGGACGGGCACGGTGGGATGGAACGGAAGAGTCTCCGACTCCGTCGCATCCACGCCGGCCATGGTCGCGCGCGTCTCCAGGCGCGCGTATTTCCCCCGCAGGAGCTCCAGCTCCTGCTCCCTGGTGCGGAGGAACTCCCCCATGGAGTGCGCCTGCTCCGTCAGGGCTGCGACCTGCGTGGAGAGCTTATTGGATTTGCTCTCGGTCCTTCCGAAGAGCTCCGCCGCGACGGCGGACGCGCAACGAATGGCGATCCTAATGGCGCGCTTATCCGTCGTCTCCAGGTGCGCCGCCGCGCTGATGGTGGCCGCGACCGCGTCCAGCTCGCGTTGGGCCTGCCTAGCGAGACCGCCGACCGAGAGAGTCTCGGCCCAGTTGCGGAGCTCCGCTCGGCCCGGGAGAGCCTTCATGCCAGGGCCGAGTCTGGCCGGGTCCGTCTATACTCCCGGCTTACGGCCCCTCTTGCCAGGGACAAATCCAGGCCCCCGCCCCGCGCCGCTTCCACCGTCGGACGAGGGCAGGGGAGCGTCCCGCGCATCCCCGGTGCCGTCCTCCGCGAGGTCCCGGTCCTCCTTCTCCTCAGCATCCGTCGCAGCCAGGGGCGGACGCCTCCCCGACGTCGAACCGCACAGACGTCGGCCCCGCCGTCATCGTCGTCATCAGCGGTCGATTCGTCGACCACCATTGCCGAGCCAGCGGCATCCGTGCGTCCACCTCCATCAAGGTCCGAGGAGAGGACAACGACGTCGTCAGCGCCAGCACTGACAACCGGCGCCCCCGCGTCGCATCTCTCCAACACGACACGGGCCTCGGCCAACTCCAAACCCGGCGCCCCAAACTCGGCGCCCCGATGCCCCGGCGTCGCCGGCGCGACAAGGGCCACCGCCGAGCACCGCCGCGCGATTTCGATCGAGATGGCGTCCCGATCTAAGCGCCCCATAGCGTCGGCCACCTCGCTATGCAGCCCGAACAGCTCCCCCTCCAGGGGCGGACGCACCTCTACGACGCTGCGCACGTAGGGAATCCCACGTGCGTTACGCGTCGCTACGACCGGTGCCGAAGCCTCGCTCACAACTGAGCGTTCGCCGCGGGAAATGGCTGGAGTGCCACCCCCGCTCGTCGCGCTCCACTCCCCAACACCCTCCCACAGGCCAGCGACCCGCGAAACCGCGATCGAACGCTGGTCCTGCGACGAAGCCAGCGACCCGCACGAAGCGATCGAACGCTGACTCCGCCCAACTCCGCTCTCCGTCGTACCGGGGAGGACTGCATGCAACGATGCAGCGCCTCCACCTCCCTCCATATCGGAAAGAATGTCCATGGATATTTCCTGGTCGGCTGCTGTAGTGGATTCTGGGTGGGGTGGCAACATACCCTCCCCATCACCAGTGACGTCGGTCCGCGGCCCCAACACGACGTCGTCAGTCACACATACTTCAGGCTGGTTGCTGACGAGACCAACATGAGCCAGGCGATAACCCCCTGGTAGCGGCGTTTTTTCCGAGGCTACACTTAAATTATACATCCATAAAAAGTTGTCTTAAAGGGCGACGACCCCACCGCCCGGCGGTCTCCCAACCATCCCCACTAAGGCGGGGGGAACACCCAGCCAGCGTTTTACTTCCCTGCTGCTGAGAAGAGGAAGACGGTGACCCCTGCAAGCGAAATACACCGCAGGGGAGCGCAAATTGCCATGCCCGCGTCCGCGCCCCTAGCGAGACAAAGTCACGCAGGGACCCCGGGAGCACCGACGTGGAGGTGCGATGCATGGTCTTACCCCGGTCGGGCCTCCAACTTCGTCCAAGTTCTCCGCTCCGGGCTGACACTGAATCCTCCCCTCACGACCCGGAGGCCCGGGGGTACCACCAGCGTTGGCAACCCAGTTGAAAGAACATGGAACCCATCGGAGTCCCCCTTCAGCCATGCGCCGGCAAGCCGACAGCCGAAGGCGTGCCGTTCCGGAGCGTCGAGAATGTGCAATGATCGGTCCGACTCCGACGAGCCAAATCACGGGCACGACCGATCGAAACTCGAATTTTACTCCCTGCCCGCGACTACCTTTTTTTTTTTGACGTGGAGAAATCCCTAACGGATATATGGCTTGCACCCACTAAAACTCCACGGTGGTCGTCCTCGGATGCGGAGTAGCGCGCCTGAGGAGGAGGACTTGATGCGGGAGCAAGCTAGCGATTCGTCCGCTTGCCCCCCCTCACGCGCATGATGTTGATGCATACTCCGCACCGATTCCCCGAAGACTCGGGGACTTCCCTGGGGGAGTTAACTCCTCCCCCAGCACCTAGCTCCGACGACGCGGGACGGACCACGCGTCCGCGTCGCCACGGGGTTGCTGCTACTAAGGCGGGCGGTGCCCCCCGGCACCCCCACCCCACAACCCCCGCGATCGAGTCGCGGCCAGGCGGGGGCGAAGAAAAGCAGGCCGTTGACCGGCTGCTCAACTGCCACGGAACTCGAGGAAAACGCTCCCGAGCCGCGGCAGGCCCAAAGATGCGCGGAGCGGCCGGGAACTACAACGGCCGGCCGATCCACCCCACGAACACGATCGCACTTCACGGAGCAGCGATGTTGTGCTGCTCCGCAGGGGGGGGGGAGGAACTCGTCCCCCCCGAAACACCTCCCACTTACACATGACTGGGGCGCGGCGGCATATCAACCCCATCTTCTATCGGCCTACCGCGCCCCCCTTCCCTCTTCACGTCACCTTAACACTGAAGGGGAAACATCCCCACCTTTCCACTCCTCAAGGAGCCTTCGAGGCTCGGGGGAGCGGGACGACGCGAACACTACGTCGCCCTCCGACCTCCCCCGGCTCCGCGTCATCCGACGCCAACGCGACGACGTCGAGGCGGAGCAGCGAGACGGGACGGGTGCCCCGTCAACTCCCGCTCCCGTTCGGCCCCCTACTTCTCCGAAATAACTGCCTCTGCAAAGGCAGAGACAGCCTCCCAATTCGCCCTGTCTGCCGCCATGAGACGCACGACCGTCTGCAGCGACAGATCAGGGCCCAGCTGCGCCTCCAGAACACGACGGTCGTCCATCCACTCCTGGCAACGTTCCAGGGTGTGACCCGCCGTGTCCTCATCGCCCGAGTCGCAGCTGAAGCACCGCGACGTCTCCCCCCGCCCGATTCGACACAGATAGGCGCCGAAACAGCCGACGCCTGTGATGATCTGTGTCAGGCGGAAGGTTAGCCTACCGTACCTACGCCCCACCCACTCCCTCATAATGGGAAGGAGCGCCCCGACAACGCGACCCTCCCGATGTTCTGGGAGGGCCAACCACTCGAGCCACTTGGCTACCATGCGTTGCCGGGCCCGGCCTCGCGCCACTTCGTGTCCGTCAGCTGGGGGGTTCCCGGCATCGCGGTTTCCTTCGATGCATGCCGACTTCCTTATTCGTACCTTCGTAGTACAAGCGCAGCCGTCTACCGCGTAGCCAACGCTACAACGGAAGCTCGGGCGGAAGGCGCGCGCTCTGATTGGTCGGGGTTTTTTGTTAATATCTTGTTAACGAAGCTTCGGACAATATTTTCGCTAAGGAAAAAGTTGTTTCAAATCACCCCCTGAGTCACCCCTTTCAAGGAACTCCGATATTTTTGGGACACCCTGTATATATGTATGAAGGGTCGAGCGATTGGACTGAGTGAGTCGCGAGAAGCTCGAACGGTGAAAGAAAAGAGGATCGTAACGGCGACAACGGGCGATCGGCTGCGACGGTGGCGTGAGCAGTCGTCGATCGGAAGCCGCCGAATCGTGAACTGTTGTGCCTATTTTACTATATTCTATTATATTTTTTCATCATATTAATAAACTTGTTCTTTATCTTGCGGTCCCTGTGAGTTAGCTTTAATAATAAAAAGAATCCTACAATTGGGGGCTCGTTTGGGATCAATCGAGCTAGCAAACGGGCAATATCGCAAAAAACGTAGTGACGCGTAAAAGTATAAGTGTCGAAGTTGACGAGTGCAGTGAAAGTTTCACAGCAGAAAGTTGAAAGTTGTCAAATTCCGATAAAAAGATAAAGATACGCGTTAAAGACGTTTTAAGATGCCCGACACCAAGGGAAACGAGGCGGAAGAGGAAGTGTGCAGCAACGAGCAAGATGGGGACGAGGAGATTCTCGACCAAACGGTGATGGAAGGTGCAAGCAGAAAGATAAGAGGTACAAACAGTAGGACAATGGACACACTGACGGAGGGAAGAATCAATCGCATGACAGTACACCAACTAAGGCAAGAATTGGAAGAGTTGAATTTGGAATCCGCTGGTAAGAAGCAAGAGTTAAGAGATAGGCTAATAAGCCAACTAAAAAGCAACACCGCGGACGAAATAACCGATGACGACGAAGAAACAACCGACGGCGACGATTCCGACGAAGATGGCGATACGTCGTCCATAGAAACGAAGAAAACAAAGGAACTTCGTGGCGAAGAACGGGCGCTTGCGCGACGCACCGCGCGAAGCATTAAATTCACGATAAAAGATGTCGACGAAAGTTTGGCGTACTTCACAGGAAACGATAAATTACCGATCGCAAAGTGCATCGAAGATTTTGAAGAACTAAGTGCGATATTGGAATGGGACGATATACAGAAGCTTCTGTACGGGAAACGTATGCTAAAGGGTTCCGCCAAACAGATCGTAACATACGAGAAGGGAATAATATCGTGGAAAATCTTGAAAAAGCGATTGGTACGCGATTTTAAAACTTAAATAAACAGTGCGGTAGTGCATGCGCAACTTGCAAAGCGAAAAAGAAAGCCCAACGAAAGTGCGCGACAGTACGTAGGAGCAATGCAAGAAATAGCAAGTTAGGGAAATGTGGAGGACGAGGCTTCGTTACAAGAGTTACATACTTTTAGAATGCTTGGAAATATGTCTAAATGGACATTTTTTTATTATGGATAACTGTCAGCCCCGAGATGGCCCGACCAGGCCATCGCCGCGATCGCCCAGCCGCGGTACCGGTGACGGTAACGCGTTCAAACTACGCGCTCCTCGCGGCACTGTGTACGAGCTCAGATTGGTTACTTCGCTGCGGCCAACCCCAAACAATAACATTAGATAATATCTTGTGCCGCAGTGTTTTATAACAAAGTTTCCTAGTATTTTCACGAGAAAAGATATCAATTCTGGTCTTTATTTAGATATCTTTTTACCTTTTAATACTGTCAAAATTGTTCACTTTAGTCTATATCTAAACGTTCGAAAGGTCTTTTATTTAAAACATTTTACAAATAAATTTATTTTTTATTTCCTAATTATAGGATTACGGCACCACCCATAAACTGCCAGCTGGCGGGCCAAGGCCCAGCAGAAGCGCGCTGCCCTGTTGCGGTCCGTACGTGTACAAGAGACTACCCTGCAGGCCTTGACATTGGCGCAGTGCCATGGCCGTGGCGGGGGCTGTGGTCGCGGTCGAGATCGTGGCCGTGGACATGGCGGCCTCTAATAATTAAATTAAAATATTGAAAAAATATACATATACATTTAATGAATAAAATTAAGAAAAAATACATTTCTTAAACGTCACAATATGATTATGCTTATTTCGTTTGCTCGTGCTGCAGGGTTACTTTCTCTTTCAGCTGTTGAAATAATTCCCTTCGTCTGCATCGTTAACTGAAATAGGACACATTTACTAATTATTTATAAATTATCATACGTGCTCATATGTCAAGATATGTGAATGAATAATTGCGTATGCAAAACCCTACCTACAAATTTGTGCGTACATAGTCTGATGTAGATCACTCTGTATCATCTTCTGCTTCGATTATCTGTAAATATATGAATGAAAGCCAAATTTAAAATTTATTGTTGTTGGAATAAAATTAATTTAGTATGTTTATTGTTGAATTGAAATATTGTTAATGGGAAACTAATAAAATTAATGAATAGCTTGGGGAATACTATGGAAGTATTACGAATATCTTTCACAAAAGATTGAATTGAAAAGTATCAAGGGAGATGTGTCTTCAGCGTACTTTGTTCACTAATGTGACTTGCTCTACATTACAAGCAGTTCGCCATAATTTTCTTAATTCTTAATGCTATATCTTTTGACAAATTTTGTCGATGTACCTTATTTGACCAATTTCCAGAAACTTGTGCGAAACAAGATGCTTCTCTGTCGAACCTTCTCCGGACAACTTTCAAGTCTATGACTCTAAATAAAAAGTCTATTAATAAATTTTGGTGATTTACCTTGTTAATTGAAACAATAATTCAGTGTCCTATGTGGTGTAAAAATTCGTGACATTTAAAACTATTTTGACAACTTTCCTTATTTGACACTTGGTAGGTTATAAAATTCAATAGTATACATAGGTATGTGTACAATGACGGACGATGATCCCTGCCGAATGATCCTGAGAGTCGACGAACGAACCATATATTAGTTTCTTTTGGCTGAAGGTGTGCGTGTAACGCGTATACGTATTATGTCGACAAAAGTAGCTATATATAAGTGACGAAAGATTTGCTTGGAGCAGAAGAAGAAAACTTACTGTTTCCGACTGATCCATGAGACGAGATATTACAATATCTCTGACATGTGTGGACCGATTTTATTGAATTTGGTCTTGATCGAAAGCTTATATGCGGTTTACATAAGAAAAATGCCTTTAAATTTAGAAAATATTACAGGCATGATGAGATACTAATGAAATAAGTTTCAGGTTAGGTTGGAATAGCCGGGCGACGAGAAAAGATACACGGCAGCAACAGTCGACATATTCATAGTGTCGAAACATATACTGGGCGTCGAGACGCTACCGCATCTCTAGATAATAAATAAAGGATATTGTTAACAAAGTTCGGATAGCGCACGCTAAAGAGGGACTGGGAACTCGCGAGGACTTCTTTTAAATTATTGAGGACGAACTTTCTTAAACTCTACACTTTAATCTTAATTATGCTATTTACAATTTATTCAATAAAGTCTAATTTCGCACAGTTTAATTGTCCAGCGGCACTGATATCTCCTACGCGGTAGGAATACCTAAAGTTTTAAAGCAGCGCGATGCACGGATTCGGCTCGAGTCCCGTTACAAAGCAAGCAAGCGAAAGCCAGAGAAAGTAAGCAAATTAGTCAGGTGTTACCTCTGAAGCGGTTAGACGACTTTGTCGATTTCCTCGAATCCGCGAGCTCTCCCCCTTCCGTCGATCGCCGATCGATGGAAGGGAGACCTGATCGATGCTCCACATGAGTTAGGGGGGGGGGGGGTCGTACCGCGCTCACCACGCCTGGGTTCGGTTGGACTCGGGAGATTGCGACAGTTGTCTGAATTCCGTGAACATTTCCCGCCCGCCATTCATCGATCTGATGAATGAATCCTGCTGCAGGCGTGACGCGGATTGGCCCAGGTGTTGTGAGACGATCATACCGCGGCTCGCGGCGCCACCACCCGACCCATGTGGAGACTGCTCTTCGATTCTCGATCCGGTTGTACTTTAGTCAGGTGTGTGAGCAACAGCGTCCTTCGATTCGTCGACCTGGACATAAGGTAAATAAATTAATTTAACTATTGGTCGTAAACAGTCCGATTGCGCAGTTTTAATGTGGGCGACACGCGGCAAACCGTCCAACCCGTTGATCAACCGCGTGATACGCGCGAGTGGCCACTTGTTGGGGGGGGGGGGGGGGGGCAGAAGCTCGTTCTTTACGATGCACAGGTCTCCAACACGTGGCTGTGGATGCGGTAGAGTCCACTTATTGCGGGCCTGAAGCGACTGGAGGTACTCCCGCGACCAGCTGCGCCAAAACTGCAGCTTCATATGCTGCAGGAGATGCCATGTCGACATTCGCGACCGGGGAACGTCTTCCACGTCTGGATCCGGCACGGCGAGAAGTGCATCACCGATCAGAATATGCCCCGGAGTAGGGGCCGTGAAGTCACCCGGGTCATCACTCAGTGGTTGCAGTGGCCGAGCGTTCAAGCACACCTCTATTTGAGTGAGTAGGGTCGTCATCTCCTCAAATGTAAGGTGTTGATCGCCGACGACTCTTCGCAGATGGTGCTTTGTGGATTTAACGGCCGCTTCCCAAATTCCCCCGAAGTGTGGTGCAGCAGGAGGGTTGAACTGCTAATTGATGCCATCGTTCAGTAGATGGGCCTGCATAACCTCTCTTTTGCTGCAGAGTGGTTCCAAGTTGTCGCGCAGCTCCCGCGCTGCGCCCACGAAGTTGGTGCCTCGGTCGCTGTGGATGGCCGAACAGAGACCTCGCCTCGAGGTAAAGCGCCGCAAAGCCGCGGGAAAGCCTCTGTGCTATAATCAGAGACAACTTCTAGGTGAACGGCACGAGTGGTTAGACATAGAAATACGGCAACATAACCCTTGTGCGTTCACTGGTCCCTGCCTCGAGAGGCCAATAGTGTAAACGGCCCAGCGTAATCGAAGCCCACTTGCAAGAAGGGCCTGGCTGGGGTGACCCTATAAGCAGGTAAGTTGCCCATGAGCTGCTGTCCTGGCGCTGCCCTCCACCGGAGACAAGTGACGCAATGATGTATGTGAGCCTTGAATCTCTGCCGACCCCGTAGTATCCAATACCTTTGGCGTAAAGCAGCCATGGTAAGCTGCGTCCCTCCATGTAGTGTTCTCCGGTGGGCTTCATCGATTAAAAGCTCAGTAAAGTGTTCTCCCTTTGGCAGGATGACTGGGTGCTTCTCCCAGTATGGCAACGCGGCGTGCTTCAAGCGCCCACCGACCCGCAGCAACCCTTGTGAATCTAAGAAGGGTGTGAGTCGTAGTAGCTTACTGCGACTCGTAAGCGGGGCTCCCTGTTGTAGCTGGTGGTAGTCCTCCCGGAACTCCTGGCGTTGAATCACCCTGATCCAGTGTGCACGTGCTGCTTCCACCTCAGCTGATGACAGGCAGGGGCTTCCTCCTTCTCGCAGCGGTTGACACCACGCTGTCACCCTCAGGAGGCGCTGTATGGAAGAGTAGGTATTTAAGAGGTAATTGGGTGCTACCTCGTCACCGCTGGTGGCCAGGTTGGATACGACTCTGGCCTCCAGATCTGTACCCTCCTCTTGGTTTACAGTGTCGGTCAACTAGTAAGGAGACCCCGTGAGCCAGGCTGGACCCTTCCACCACAGCTCGAAATTCGGTAGTTGCTTGGGCGGCAGTCCCCTAGAAGTGCAGTCAGCAGGATTTTCGTTCCCCGCCACATGGTGCCAACGTGCATCCGGTAGCTCCCGCTGCATGTCCGCCACCCGATTAGCCATGTAAGTTTTCCACCGGGAAGGATGGCCCCGAATCCAATCCAATACAATCTGGGAATCGCTCCACAGGTGGGTGGGGATGTCGTTCAGCTTCAGTGTCCCCTTGGTTGCAGTCACGAGGCGGCTCAGCAACGCAGCAACGGATAATTCGAGCCTCGGCAGTGTGACCCGTTGCAGTGGAGCTACCTTGGTCTTGGCTGTGACCAAGTACGACTGCACGCGATCGTCGTGGTCCACGGCGCGCAAATATATCACGGCGGCGAAGGCTCTCTCCGCTGCGTCAGCGAATCCGTGCAGCTCGAGCTGCTTGACCCTTGCGTTCATTCCCAGCCAGCATGGCACACGGACAGCTGCCAGGCTCGGCAGGTCCGACAGGAACTGAGTCCATTCTCGTCCGTCAGTTGGTAGTAGCGTAGTGTCCCAGTCTAATTTTAACAACTAAAGGGATTGCAGGAAAATTTTGACCGTGCGGCGAGTGACAGGATGAATAGCAGTATCTTCCGCCACCTGGACTCGGAATTCGTCTTCTCTCACGCTCCAATGTACTCCCAGCGCCGAGTGTAGAGTTCCCTCCTCCCAGCTGATGGCCGATGGGACCTCTTCGCCTGGGAGGTTCTCCAGTAAGGTAGGTGTGTTAGATACCCACTTCCATACATTAAAACTGCCCGCCCTGAAGAGCAGGTGCAGCTCCGATTGAATTTCGCGTGCTTCCGCCTCGCAGTCAGCCCCAGTAAGTACGTCATCCATGTAAACGTCTCTTTCCAGTATCACAGCCGCTCGTGGGAATTTGGAGCGTTCATCCTAAGCCAGTTGACGCAGCGTGCGAATAGCCAGGTAGGTAGCACAAGCTAGGCCGTAAGTGAGTGTGTTGAGTTCGTAGTCACTTACGCCCGTAGTCACAGTAACCGTTGGAATCGCCGATCCTCCGGGTGCACAAGTATCTGGCGAAACATCTTCTCGATGTCGGCAGTCAGACATGTTGGGTGTGTTCGCCAGCGCAGCAGCACGTATAGCAGGCCGGACAGCAAGTTGGGCCCCACCATGAGGAGGTCGTTTAGTGACTTCCCTGAGTTGGTAGCATAGGAGCCGTTGAATATCACTCGAAGCTTCGTGGTGGTGCTGCTTGCCTTCAAGACTCCGTGGTGCGGCAAGTCATAGCACTCGTTCTCTGCATAATTTTTGCTGGTTTTAGACATATGCCGTAACTCTTCATACTCACGTAGGAATGACTGGTAGGCCTCCTTGAAGTCGGGGTTCCAATGGCACTTGGTCTCCATCCGTTGAAGCATTCGAGCGGCCCCGGCTCGAGACTCGCCCAGTCCTTGCGTCTCCTTGAAAGGGAGGCGCATCATATAGCGGCCTGATGCTAGGTGTTGGTGGGTATTAGCGTAATACTCTTCACATTCTTGATCCTCAGCACTGAGGGTAGTAGTTGCTCTTCCTACTCCCAGAATCGCTGGACTAGCCGCGCGAGGTCGTCTTCTATCGCGCACTTGAGGGTGACGAGTCCACTAGTCGCCCTTGAGTCGTCGTGGTCCACGGGTGTAGCACGGCCAGAGATTATCCAGCCCAACGTAGCCTTCAAGGCGATGGCCTCACCCTCTCGCCCCTTGCGGAAGCCGTCCTGCAGAATGACCGAATACACGTCGGCACCCAACAGGACATAGATTTGGGCCAGCGGGAGACCGTGCAGGTGAGTACATACGTTCCCTGGTTGACTGACCTGAGGGGAATATGCTGTGAGCTGCGGCAACACCAGCGCCGGGGTTACCTGCCGTGGGCCGCCACCTCCATGTGGCGTGAATTCCAGCTGGACGCTTCCTCGGACTCGCTCCGTCCGCTGGTTGCCAATGCCGATAACGTGGACATTCGATGGTCGCCTTGGTAGTCGTAACAATTGCGCCAATCCTTCAGTGGCAAGTGAGACTTCGCTACCTTGGTCTATTAATGCCCGCACCACTCTTGACTCGCCGTCCGGTGACCGCACCACTATCCTAGCAGTAGCTCAGAGAACAGGAGGGAAGTACACCGCGTTTTGAGAGGGGCTCTCCCTCGGCTCGCACTATCCCACGTTGACTGAAACCTCCGTGGAATCGGCTGGAATGGGGCTGGTGGCCCCATCGTGGATGGATGTGTGGTGCTTCTGCTTACACTCCTGGCACCGCTTCTCACAATTACAATCGGCGGCCCGGTGTTTACCCAGACAATTGAAACAAACGCGCGTTGCTATCACCGTCTCTTTACATGCTGTCGGGCTCTTAGCTTCGTACTCCGGGCAGAATAGTATAAAATAACCCGCGCTCACCTGTAACACCTTGGTGGTTTTCTGTTTTCCAGATGGCTTCGCTGCTCGCCCTTCCGGACCCTTACGCTGTACCTCTAAGGCCGCCACGGTGTTGAGGCGTCCCTCCAAAAATGCCTGCAGCTCTTCGAAGGTCGAGGGAGCCTCTATCTGGCCGTGCTGCGTTTCCCAATCACGCCGTGATTGGGAACCTAGCCTTTCCACGACCAGGTGTACGAGCCAGTCGCCGCTGACGTCAAAGGGTCTCCTTAGGTCTACGAGGGCCTCCACAGAATCGCAAAATGTGTAGTAGAAGTTCTTGAGGACATGCTCGGACTCTCGGGTAAGCACAAGTACATCAAAGATGGTTGCCATTAACTCCTTGACCGATAACCCCTGGTTATCGTAGCGTTTCTCCAGCAATTTCCACACCGCGTTGAAGTTCTCCTCCCGCACTGGTAGGCTACAAAGAAGTTTTTTCGCATCACTGCTCAGGGCGCCTCGTAAGTATTGCACGCGCTCAGCATCCGTTAAAGTGGTGTCTTTTACTACGAGGGACTGGAAAAGCCCTTGGAAGGATGGCTAGTCCTTATGTTGGCCGTCGAAATTAGGCAGTGGTATCCTCGGGAGCGAAGCCTTGGAACGAACGGCTCTGGCAGCGGCCACGTGGTCCGACTCGTCCATGGACAAACGCTCCACGGCTCGCTCTGCGGCTTTCTCCAATTTTATAAGATCGTCCAATTTGTCGACTAGCAGGGTTAGGTCTGGGCTTCCTGGGCGAGGAACACTTCTTCCATCGCGGATGGCTGATTTTCCTTCCAGTATGCGTCTTTGGCGACCGCTGGGTCGGTGGCCATTTCAAGTATTTTATCATGTTGCACCTCGAATTTCGCCCAGTTTTTCCGAAGGAACTCTAATCTGGTCGATACATTGGTCTTGGTCCAATTATTCGCCCCTAGTTTTCTTAAATTATCGAACGCGCGCGAGATGCGGCCTTTAAGATCGTTTTGGCTCGCTATAATATGACTCATTGTTTTTAGATGGAGGTCACGCGCGACGGTTACCCACAACACTCGCGAGAAGTCCCGAACGTTCCAAAAGCCACAGAATCCAACGGCGCTGATCCGGCTCGAAAGACCAGCAAATGCTAAAAAAGTTCGGATAGCGCATGCTAAAGAGGAACTGGGAACTCGTGAGGACTTTGTTTAAATTATTGAGGACGAACTTTCTTAAATTCTACACTTTAATCTTAATTATGCTATTTACAATTTATAAAATAAAGTCTAATTTTGCACAGTTTAATTGTCCAGCAGCACTAATATCTCCTACGCGGTAAGAATACCTAAAGTTTTAAAGCAGCGCGATGCACGGATTCGGCTCGAGTCCCGTTACAAAGCAAGCAAGCGAAAGCGAGAGAAAGCAAGCAAATTAGTCAGGTGTTGCCTCTGAAGCGGTTAGAAGACAAGTAGATCGGGGATATCGCCGTCGATTTCCTCGAACCCGCGAGCTCTCCCCCTTCCGTCGATCGACGATCGACGGAAGGGAGACCTGATCGATGCTCCACATGAGTTAGGGGGGGGGGGGGTCGTACCGCGCTCACCACGCCTGGATTCGGTTGGACTCGGGAGATGGCGACAGTCGTCTGAATTCCGTGAACATATATATTTGGCATTCAGTCACTGGAGTGTAGACGACCTGAATTTTTTATTCAAGATTGTTAATGGTATGGTGTGTAGCCCGCGTGTCATTAGTTTAATTAATTTTAATGTTCCGGAACGTGCAATCAGGTATAGTCTGCTCTTTAGACCTCATATCTACAACTCCATATGTGGTATTACCGACCCCATAAGCCGAATTTGCAATCTGGCTAATACATATGTGACTCGCTTTGGCGGGACATGGTGGAACTACAGAGAGTCCCTCGCCGGCTCAGTCGGGATGTCGCGGGTCCGTCGAATAAACACACCGTTGCCTGCTGTTTTATATAAAATCAATTTATTGTTTTTATAAACACGTCGGAGCCGTGCGGCTGGCGAGGCCAGGCGGCGCGGCCTTAAGACTAACCGAACGCGCTTTATCGCGCAACGCGAGACGGGCTTATTCATTTCTTAAGACTAGGCGGCTTAAAGACTACTTTCTTAGGCTAGGTGCATATAATTAGCGGTGATCTAAAACTAGGTGACTTAGCGGCTAGGAGGCTTATATACTACGCGGTTCCGTTAGACTTGGCGGAGTTCGGCAAGCGTCGGCTAGTGCTGATGCGGTCAGTCGCAATGGCCGGTCGGCGGCTTCGGCGGAGGTCGGCGGCACTCAACGGTGCTCAGCCGTGTTCGGGTAAGGACGGGCGCCTACTGCTGGACGAGGTAGAACCTCGACCCTGTGCAGTCTGCATGGAAGGCCTATCCTGCGGTGGGCCAGCTATCAGTGACCGCTAGTTGACCACCACGGCCGGACGGTCCAGCGCGAATCGAGATTCGGCTGATGTAGCGACCAAGGAACGGGCTACTAGCGGTTAGGCGGGAAGGCACTCGGCACGCTAGATTTCTCTCGGAGGAGGAAGAATACCAAAAACAGTTTCTCGCGTATCGACTTTGCATCAAAGGCTAAGTCACGGAGCAAGCTGATTACCGTCGCTCGCGGCCCCGGTCTTATGCCTCGCGGCGCGAAAAGCTGCCGCGAGAACGTTATCAGGTCCGCGGCTGCTTATCGACCGCGGCGCGAGTTGGTCTCCCGGGCCGTTGAGCGCGGCGGGGGAACTCTCCCGCGTGACGCAGGCTCGCCTCGCGAGTCGCGGCTTCAGAAGGGGGAGGGGGAGCGCCTCAGTGACGTACGTCACACATATTATATAGAGATTGATTTTTTCCATGGCTCTCCTTCCACTTTTAAGGCTAGCGTCTATAGAGCAGTGACACATAAGTTTATGTCTGGATAGTCATGAGCATTCTCGTGTTCTATAATCATTGTACTCTGCACATTTCTTTTGATTTTTCTTTTTCTTTCCTGTGTAATATCTGTCTCTACTAGGTATTGTTTGTTACCAATTTTTGTTAAGAAATGGGTCTTACCTGTATGTTAAATAAACACACCAACAAACACACAGGCAAGTAGGCAAGCAGGCGAGCAGGCGAGCAGGCAATCAAGCAAACAAACAAACAAAAAATAAATGGATGAAAATCAAGTGTAACGTAAAAAGACGAATACAAAGGTTTTTTTAAAAAAATCGAAAATAATAATTATTAGAAGTGGGAGGATAAGGCATACGTAAATTTCCTTGTGTTAATAACGTAGCCACGAAAAGTTAATGTAACAGGGAATGAACGAAAAGTGATTTTAGTTCGTTATTGTGATAAAAATCTATAATTCAATAACGGCCAGCACTGTTGCTAATAACGAATAAGTTTGTTTAAAAACCTCTAAGAAATATTTAGGTACGAAATTTTTGAGAATTATCGCCGGAAATAAGCCATAGCCTGCGTTAAATTTAAAAGTTAATAATCACCAATATAGTAACTAAAACTCACCCTTGTCGGAAATTCACCCGCAGCTTGACAACGTGTGTCATTGGGTCACTTTTTTTTTTTTTTTTTTTTTTTTTTTTTTGACGTGGAGAAATCCCTAACGGATACCCCGCCCCCCGGGGGAGGGACGGGGTTATGTGGGGCTTGCACCCACTAAAACTCCACGGTGGTCTTCCTCGGGCGCGGAGTCGCGCGCACGAGGGGAGGGACTTTACGCGGGAGCAAACTAGCGATACATCCGCTTGCCCCCCCCCCTCAGCGCAAAGGCGAACTCCGCGCTCAACAACCCCGCGATCGAACAGTAACCCGGACAGTGGCCGGGCGGGGAGACGGCACCTGGTCAAATGATCTAAGGGACCGTTCTTCCGCCGCCGCACCCGGGAGAGCCGCAAGCGGACACCCCGGGGCAGGGGCAGAGTGCAATGACGGTCCCGTTGACCGCCGAACTCACCCTATCTGTTCGATCGCCTACGACGGGAGCGCGTTAAAAAGAGCGCTTATAGCGCGGCTCCCGGGGGGGTAGCGGATGTTCGGCTACCCCCCGAGGGGGGCCTCTGAAACGAGGACCCCCAGATCTTTACGCCGCCGCCGCACGTCGCGACCTGCCACGACGCGACGCCGACGGCAACCCCGTGGCACTGCCACCACCTCCCAAGATGGCCCCGAAAAGGGGGCCCCCCAGACCCGGTGATTCGCCGTCGGGGAGCGGGGTGACGCACTGAACTACGTCACCACCCGACCTCCCCCGGCTCCAGGTCATCTTCACCGGCCTCGGCGTCTGGGGGCCGCGAGACGGGACGGGTGACCCGTGATTTCCCGCTCGCGTTCCGCCTCCTCCTTCTCTCCCATGACCGCCTCCGCATACTCGGAGACGGCCACCCAACACGCCCGGTCCCCCGCCATGCGACGCATGACCGTCGGCAGCGAGAGATCCGTGCCCAGCTGCAACTCGAGGACACGGCGATCGTCGACCCACTCCCAGCATCTGGCCAGGGTGTGATCCGCCGTATCCTCGTCGCCCGAGTCGCAGCTGAAGCACCGCGACGTCTCCTCCCGCCCGATGCGACGCAGATAGGTGCCGAAACAGCCGACACCTGTGATGATCTGCGTCAGGCGGAGTCATTGGGTCACTGAACCAATCCTGGTCATCGATGGACAAGCCCGGTGCACAGCTAGTCACAGGTATACGACACTACCCAAAGTTAAGGGTCGCAATGTCAGGTGCGTCCAGGTTAATGTACCGAATATTCACTTTACTGCGCGGCTACCAACACTGATCACTTAATTTAATTTTCATAGAACGTGTTGTTTCTTCGTTTCAAAAATTGGTGGCCCCGAAAGGGGCCGATTGTTGACAATTCAAAAACTGCTCCACGTGGCCACCGCCATTGTTGATGCATGTTAAAGCGCGGAGAATCAATTGCCTTTGGACGCCCTGTTATGTTTACGGCGTTATGTTCGCCACCGCTGCGTGAATCAGCGCAACTGCTTCTTCAGGGGTATCAAGCGGCTGACGATAAACCTCATTCTGAAATGATTGTTGTACAACAAATACAAAACGTAAATAAAAAAAAAGAATACCTATACTAAGAATAAGTAAAGTGTAACAGCAATAATCAAATTACTTTCAGATAGCCCCAAAAGAAAAAATCCAGCAGTTTCATATCCGGTGACCGTGGGGGCGACGCAACGTGGGCCTTCTCTTTACGGCCGCGGCCAATCCACCTGTCCTGAAAGGTTTCACCTAAATAAGCGCGGACATTCATGGTGTAATATGGCCCAGCTCCGTCATGCTGGTAGTACATGTTTTGTCGGATCTCATATGGAATATCGTCTATAACATCCAGCAGAACATGTTCTAAAAAATCTTTACACGCTGGGCCGTCCAGCCTGTCTGGCATAATGTACGGGCCAACGATAAAATCTCCACAAATGCCGGCCCACAGGTTTACCGATCAACGGACTTGTGCTGCACGTGGACGAAGCGCTAGGGGATTTTCGTCACTCCACACATGCATATTGTGGGAATTGAAGCTCCTTTTCTGTTGAAAAGTGCTTCATCCGTCCATAATATGTATTTGGTGAACGACGGATTCCTTAGCACTTCTCCCAACAGCCACCTGGAATACTGAACCCGCTGGGTGTGATCCCCGGCGTGCAAATGTTGCACCCGTACATATCTGTACGGATGCAACATGCGATCCCTGAATATTCGGTGTACCGTCGTGCTGGTGACACTAGAACAAAATGCAAAAACATCGACTATTAGATAACATCTTTTTTTCTTCGTTAATAATTGCTGCAATTATCTTGTACTGTCACTTACTATAGGCGGCGGCTCAAGTCACACACACTGACATCTAGTATAGCCGTCTTGACCCAAAAGGGGCGCGCTCTTCCTCAGGCTTTCGCCTATACGAGCATTTGGCTTGCATGTTGGTGTTAGCAAAATTTAACTATCGTCACTCGCCTCTGCCAAGAGAAATTCGGCGTAGATGTTCTGTCGAAATGGAACTTGGAAAAACCCTGCCCTCATCTGCTAGGAATCACTGGACAAGTTGGATCTGCCCCCGAAGGGCGGCGGCTCATTTAGCCAACGTTACACGCCGCGGGGCGACGCGGAACGCTGTCCAGCGGGGACCACGAGGAGATAGAGCCGCCAGCTCAAGCTCGATCCCGGCAGGATGGCTTTCGCCGATAACGCCCCACCCGCCACAGTGCCTGGGCACTGCCTGCATTGGGGGTCGGGGCGGATGATGTGGCTGTAAAAGACAAATGGATTAATCTGCTTGATGCGAGGGGCCTGCCGCGATTGCGGGGTCTGTTGGTCCTGGGGAGAGGGTTTTGGGGAGGGGTTTCCAGGTCGATTCTTTTTTCACCAGTATGGATTTCGAGGTGCTCATTAGTGTACTGAATGTGCTCTGTGTCACGAGTTGCGGGGGGGTCGGTGTCCAGGGGAGATTCTTCTCGAAACTGATAAGCCTGAGTGCCTCTCGTTCAGCTACGTGCAGCGGGCAGTGGAGAAGAACATGCAGAGCAGTTTCCTCGCCCTCGCCGCCGTGTCCTGATAGGAATTGAACTGTGTAGTGGTCGGGCTGTAACCAGGTCATCTCTAGACGGTGTCTAATGTTCGGAAAAATACTGTAAGTATGACGGCCGTCGGGGGAATCGTCCCAGCGACGTTGCCAGTTCGCGAAAAGTATCTCAGGAATAGCTATGTGGGGCGGTGTGATTGTCGCGTGTTCGGGGAACCGGTATTCGTCGAGTGAGAAGTTAATTCCCTTCCTGACTTTATATTTGATGGATGCCAACGTGACATGGAGGTCGATGGCGAGAACACCCGCTATTACTGGTAAGTCTGCTGCGGAGGTTGTTTTATAGGCCTTCGTTACCCTCAGGAGAACCTGTCTTTGGGCTGACAATAAGACCTGTGCGCAGGTCTTATTTAGGTGTTCGTGCCATGCAGCAGCCGCGTATGTCGAGATGGGAATAAAGAGACCTTTATAAAGAACCTGGAGGGTGTTGTACCTGAGACCCCACTTTTGCCTTGCCACAATCGCCAGTGAGTTAAACCTCTCGGTGCACCTCGTTTTAACTATATGAACATGAGAGTTGACCCTCATGCCCATATCGAAGTACACTCCGATATACCTCATCGTCCGAACCATGCGGATGCCACGGGATCCTATTTTGATAGTGGGGGGCCTCTTGATATCCAATTTGCCTTTTATAAGAAAAAGCTCGGACTTTTCGACCGATAGCTCGAGCTTCTCGTTTGTGCACCAATTGTGCGTAATGGTCGCGGCGGATTGACCGAGGGTTTGAAGAACCGCTCTACTTTTCCCGGGGATAACGATCAGGAGATCGTCCGCGTACGCGAAAGCCTCGAATCCGTTCGATCTAAGTGTCGTGAGTAGATCGTCAAAAACCAGGTTCCAGAGGCCGGGCCCGAGAATGGAGCCCTGGGGGCAGCCCCTCGTGACTCGCTTCTGTACCTCGCGATGTCCGGCGACAAGCTTAACACTCCGATTGCTCAGGTAGTCCGTCATTACGCCGAAGATGTTGCTCGGGCAGCCCCTCTCTTTTAATCGAGAGAGGATGCTCGGCCACCAAACACTATCGAACGCGCCTTTGATGTCGAAAAGCATCGCGAGAACATATTTCTCGGGGGATGTTGCCCCGACCTTCTTCATCTCAATAATTGCGTCCTCGGTGGAGAGACCTTGCCTGAATCCGAACTGGCGGCTAGAAGAGAATTGTGGATCGAGGAGAACGGTTTGGAGACGGTTGAGAAGAAGTTTCTCGAAGCATTTTCCTAGCACTGGAAGGAGACATATGGGTCGGTACGAGCTGGCGCAAGACTCGTCGCGATCGGGGCCCTTGAGGAGGGTTCGGATAGAGCCAATTTTCCAGATCCTGGGGAAGCAGCCGGTGTTTAGGCACGCTGTACGCGCGCCTCTCCCTCTGCGCCGCCGTGGTGTCCGTGTTGTCGTCCGGAACCAGCGAGTTAAGGAAGCCAAGGGCAGCCGCTTCCCAGGTATTTACGCGGTTAGTGACTGTGTTCGGTGTCGAGAGGGCTTTGTCTGGTGTGATTTTCCCGGTGCGGAGCTTGTAGACCACGCCCCAGGGGCTGGCATTGCCAACGTCCGTGGCGAAGTTCTGTAAGCTTTCCCGTCTGATCTTGTAAATGCTCGCGGTGTATTGTCTTCGGAGTTTACTGTACTTTACTTTATTATCGAGTCTGCGGATTGGATCGGATTCTGATTGGAACGCGCGACGGGCTTTGTTGGTTCGTTTCTTCATATCAGTTAGCTCCCCGGTCCACCAGGGGACGGATTTTTTATGGGGGCGTTTCTTCTTAAGAGAAGAATTGCACGCAGCTATGATATTACTTTGGATTGTTTCCGCGAAATTCTCGACGAGCGAGGTGGTGATCGGCGCGAAGCGAATGGGGTTGCGGTTCATTTCGGTGGAAAACGACTCAGGTTGTCTCCTGAGATACCCCCCGAAACTATCATGGTACCGTTGCTGAAGCCCACAAAGCGCCCTTTGACATTATAGGGCTCCTGCATTAGGAGGATGTCGATGTTTTTTTCTTCTAGAAGTTTCTGCGTTTCTAGGGTGACGGTTCTGGATCTACGCATGTTCAGCTGTACGATTTTGAGGCGGCGATCGGCGAGTAGGGTCTCAGTAGGCATAATCGGTTCTAGAGAGAACCTGGTTTACAGCGGCTGTGTAGGCTGGACATTGTTTGTCAGTGACGGTATGGGTGGATTGCTTCCCGGATTTTTCGCAGTTAGTGCAGGTGGGGGGTTTGCTTTTATTAGGGCAGTTCTTGAAACAGTGGCCTTGCGCTGCGCAATGGCCACAAGATTCTTATTCGGCCCTACAGAATTTGGTGGTGTGCCCGAAGCTATGACATTTGTAGCAGCGAGTTGCTGCTACGTAGTCCTGGAGCTTGCAGCAATGCCAGCCAATATAAAGACGTTCTTTATTTATCAGAATTTCTCTCACCTTTTTGGAAACCTCTAAGACCCAGTTGCAGCAGTCCCTCGTTCTGTCGCCGGTTTTGAAGGCTAGCCTGGATTCCTGAATCAGCAGGGCTTTCTCTGCCCCTTCCGCGTTCTGCTCGAAGATGGACTCGAGCGTTGCGTTGTCGTTATCGGACCTCGGGACGTCGTACACAATAACTCGGGGACTCCTCTTTGCCGGTGCCCCGACGACAAAGCCAGCTGCTTTCAGCTTCTCGTTAGAAACCAGCGCAGAGATGTCGCTCTTCTTGGCCGTCTCCACGAGGATGCCGTTGCCCTGGATTCTGCAGACGTTCCTGACCTGCAGCTTTTCCGCTTTCGTGGAGATCCTTTCCAGGACGGAAAGCTTGGTCTTGTCGCTGCTCTCATACGCGACGGTGTCACTCGGGACAGTAGTAAGACAAGGGGGATTCTAATTCAAATTTGAGTTTCAAGGTCATGATCATGACCTTGAAACTCAAATTTGAAAATTTGTTTTTTTGTCGGCGGGCTGGCGGCGGATGACGTCATAGAGATGGCGGAGTGGTGGGGGGTATCATCGAGGAGGAGGAGGAGGAGGAACCGCGGGGTGACGGTGCGGGGGTATCATCGAGGAGGAGGAGGAGGAGGAGGAACCGCGGGGTGACGGTGCGCTACTCTGGAGTGTGGTACAGACTGTCGGTAAGGAAGGTGCTACTCTGGAGCGTGGTACAACAGACTGTCGGTAAGGAAGGAAATATTAATTTTATGATATTAATATAAATGAAAAAACTTCTCGGGGCGACGGGGCTCGAACCCAAGACCTCCGCGGTACGAGTCAGCCGCCTAACCAACTCCCCCAAACGCCGTCTCTGACATTAGTCTTTTCCGAATGGTACATATAGCGAAACCAACGGAGCGTCACATATGTGACACGCACACACACACACACACACACACACACACACACACACACACACACACACACACAACGTCGACGTATAATAATTTATTTTTATGAGAAATTTTATCAGAAATTGTTTCGAACGATGTCGGGAAAGATCGGCGTTTCTCGACACCGCGTCTTCGAGGGAAAGAGACGGAGCATTACTTTAAAGTTAAAATTCTAGGAGGGAAAGAGACACCACTACATAGGGGATAGAATCGCATGCATTCTAAAGCTAACAGTATTTCAAAGCGTTCCGATTTAACGTCGCTGCGTATCGCGCGATCTCGCGTAATTCGACTCCTCTGGAGCAGCCGTGCAGGGTGATGTCACTTGGCGGCGCGAAGAATGAAATGTAACACAGAAACGCGGAATCTTAAAATTAGATGACGGGGAGAATGATGGATGAATGAAATGGTACAAATCATAAAAGAATATAATTTAACATTTTTTACTACGAGCATCATGCACAATATGATTGATTGCACATGCTAACAATTCACAATCAATCAATGAATGCTGTTCGAAGTGTTCGCTTTCAGAAATTAATTTTACATAATCTGTTGGCGCGGTAGCGCTACGTAGAACGTCTACGAAAGTGGCATATTTACTGCTTACAGAGTACATATTTTCAGTTAGCCACGTATACATATGTTCAATGCAATGATTGTACGCGAATAATTTACACATCGTGGCGTCAGTCATATATATGACAACGCGATTATCGGTGATTTTAATAAGTTGATCATCATGCATACGCGTGAACTCTAGTCGTAAATGATCAATTATAATGTGAGTTTGGGGCGATGTTGCGTTGCTGCGTAATCGTTGGAGTATGTCCACCTCGTTTTGTAGCAGGAGCTTCCACGTAGACATTGAAAAGCTTAACTCGCTGCCTTTATTGTCGGCTATGGCGATCTCAACGTGACACAAATCCATACCAATGCGAATTCCTATAGTTAGACGTTTATAAGCTGTTGCAGTCAGTGGATAATCACGCCCCAGGATCCGTACGATTGATGGTTTCGATGTTTTCATCGTTTTTAGCGATACGGATCCAGAACTGTAAGAAACAAGTACATGAAATTGATACTTCGGTCGTTTTGCGTTTACAGTGAATGAAGTAAATGAAAAGTGTATAGTAACGTGTACATACCTCATATTGGATTGTTGATGATGATGTAGTTGTTGCTGCTGTTGTTCACATTTATTTGGAAACCCACCATCGTTGCCGGCTGCGCAGGATGAATCGTTTAAGCTGTGTTTGTACATTTTGATGTGCACCATATTTTTTACGGAGTACCGTCTGTTCCGTCAAAGTCACTGAGGCTACTGAGCGATTGATGGAATAGCGTCCAAGAGCTCGGCTTAAATAGAGGTGCAATTGCCTCCCCCACCACAGCATTTTATTTTAAAGCTACCAATTTTTCCATAATGTTTTCCAATCTTAACATCGCAGCATATCGCGCGATTGTATGTAATTTGAGCCCCACCTTCAAGGATAAAAGTCTCGACACGTGTTGAATGTAATATAATATCTGTGAAAGCGCCGAATCTTAGAATTATGCGGCGTCAGCAGAAACTGTGTCGGATGATTTTGCGCGCTAATTCATCATACGCGCGAATCATAGAAAGAATTATGCTGTATCGGTAGAAACTGCACAGAACCATGCTGGGACGGATCGTCGTTTTTGCATGCGGTGCATTCGAGGGAGGGGGTACGTCAAAAGAGTTAGGCAGAGATACCAAACCATGGTATCAGTCTTAAAAAGCGCACTCTAAACTGCACAAAGCCTCAAATCGTTGCAACGTGTTGCGAGGAAAAGACATATTTCATTTACAACCATGGGAGAATTCGCGCAAGTAGAACGCCAATTGTTGGATCAATCTGCGCGATTGATTTCACAGGAAGAATACCTCGCGTGGGAAGAACGGTGCAACGAGTGCATCGAATCGTTGGAAGAACACAGCCGAGTGAAACGCCCGCGATTATCGATCGGTGTTCAGCAATCGCTGGTTGCTCGAATCGCTCATCTCGAAGGACTAAAATATTCGTTGCGCGGACGTTTCGTGCATGAAGGTGCTGGACATTCGAGCACAGGACTTTTGTGGCGCGAAATAGGCACTGCGTTCGATACCCGCGTATTAACTGGTGCAGTGTTAAATTCGAACTATATCGAGCCGCGCAACTTCCTCGAGGATGCGGGGACCATTGTGCTGGAGTATGTACGAGGCGCCTTGAGGAAACATCAGAACCTCAAAGTGAACACTGTGTTCAACGGCGAATTTGTGGCGGGGGACAAACATGCTTGCAAAAGCATCAATACCCGGAACTGCGAACTCTTCGGTACATGTGATCTACAGGAGTGGTACCAACGGTGCGTCATCGAACCCACCCTGGCATCGTTGGAAGAGTTTCAGGAACGCGATAGTGGATGGGCATTGATGAGGATTCTCAACCTAACCGTCAACGTTAATAAGTACAATCCGCTGCGCGCAGGGTGCCACTTCAAGTTGCCACGGGAAATATTGATGAAGAAAGCGACAATTAGCGTGCGATCCGAGGATAACGCCTGCTTCGCGCGGGCAGTGGTCGCAGCTCTCCATCCCGCCGAAAGAAACTCTCATCGACCAAGTTCATATCCATATTATACATTGGTGCTAAATCTCCAAGACATTGAGTTTCCAATGTCCCTAGAGCAGCTTGGGAAGTTTGAGCGGCAGAACGGCATCTCCGTCAACGTGTACACCTTCGGGATGGAGAAAGGATCGACGGTCTTTCCGCTGCGTCTCACCAGCCAAAAAAGGGATCGACACGTCAATCTGCTCTACACGCCGAATCATGAGCACGGCGATGTAGGGCACTTTGTGCTGATCAAGGACTTATCCCGACTGGTGAGCATGCAGTTGAGCAGGCACAGAGAAAAAAAATTCATCTGCGATCGGTATGTACATAAACTTATGAAACGTTGAAAAATATCGTTGAAAAAAATTAAATAAAAAAATTTTTGATTTTTTGCAGATGCATGCACTACTTTGGATCTGCCGAGAAGTTGGAGGCCCATTCGCTGGACTGCGGACAAATGAATGATTGCGCCATCCTGTTGCACAGCGTAGGAAACAATCTGCTCAAATTCAGCAACCACTGTATGAAGGAGCGGCTCCCCTTTGTGGTGTACGCCGATCTTGAGTGCATCATTGAAAAAACAGAGGACAATCACCGAATGGGTGAAATGGATAGTAAATTGCGCGCGTATCAACACCATAAAGTGCACAGCATTGCATATTATATGCATTGCTCGTACGATACATCACTGTCGACGTATCGATGTCGCCGCGACGCGGATTGTGTTTCATGGTTCGTCAACGAACTGGAAAATTTTGCAAACTTCGCCAAACCCATTCTGACCAACAATGTTCCCATGCTTGATTTAACTCCCGAACAATGGGCGACATTTCGCGATGCAACACACTGTCATATTTGCGAAGAACCATTCAAGGCTGAAGATGTACGAGTTCGCGATCATTGCCATCTATCCGGACGCTTTAGAGGCCCAGCACATTCGGAGTGCAATTTAAATTATAAAAATGCGTTTTACATCCCCATAGTTTTCCATAATTTATCCGGCTACGATTCGCATTTCATTATCGAGGAAATAGCTACCGCTTTCGAAGGCAGTATTGACGTATTACCCATAACGAAAGAAAAGTACATTTCATTCACAAAAAATGTTGAAGATACGGCTGACTCAGACTCGCGAAAATGTATTAAATTGCGATTCATCGATTCATACAAATTTCTCAATACCAGTCTCAACAAATTAGCATCTTTTCTTAGCGCGGATAAATTAAAAATTTTACGATCCGAATTTGAAACATTATCCATCGAAGATTTCAATTTATTGACGCGAAAGGGTGTATTTCCATACGAATACCTTGATTGCGCGAACAAGCTGCAGGATCCATGCTTACCACCGCGCGAGTCATTCTACAGTTCGTTAACGGGTGAGACTGTATCCAAGAGCGATTACGCGCACGCCGAGATTGTCTGGCAGCGTTTCAGGATTAGAACTTTGGGCGAATACAGCGACTTGTATTTGAAAACAGATGTCTTGTTATTGGCAGATATTTTTGAAAATTTTCGCGAAAGTTGTATCAAGAGTTACGGATTAGATTCAGCGCATTATTATACTTTACCTGGCTTTACGTGGGATGCCATGCTAAAACATACCAAAATTACATTCGAATTGCTCACACACATTGATATGGTCATGTTTATCGAACGCGGTATACGTGGCGGTTTAAGCCAATGTTCCGGAAGATACGCACACGCCAATAACAAGTACATGTCATCTTACAACCCATCGGAACAGTCATCGTACTTGATGTACTTTGACGTGAACAACTTGTACGGATGGGCAATGTGCCAGCCCCTACCATACGCCAAATTTCAATGGGTCGAAGATGTCGCAAATTTTGACGTGTCTTCGAACGCTGTCGATTCGCCCACGGGATACATTCTCGAGGTAGATCTGGAATATCCGCAACGTCTGCACGACGCTCACGCCGATCTACCGTTCTGCCCGACGCGTGCCAAACCACCTGGCAGCAGACAGGACAAGTTACTCGCGACGGTATACGATAAGCAGCGTTACGTTATCCATTATCGCAACCTGCAGCAGTGCACGAGTCACGGTCTTCGTATTACAAAGATACACCGCGCGCTTCAATTCGCTCAATCTCCCTGGCTCCGCGATTACATCGAACTCAATACACGGTTTAGAACATGCGCGACAAACGACTTTGAAAAAAATTTGTACAAATTGATGAACAACGCAGTATTCGGTAAAACTATGGAAAATGTGCGAAATCAGGTGGACGTAAAACTTTTAACACATTGGGAAGGGCGATATGGTGCGGAGGCAATGATCGCGAAACCGAATTTCCACAGCAGAAGTGTTTTTTCGGAAAATTTAATAGCTGTTGAATTGCGAAAACTCGAGGTGAAATTCAACAAACCGATATATGTGGGTATGTGCATTCTAGACATATCAAAAATTTATTTGTACGAATTTCATCACGAGTACATGTCTCCACTATATGGTCAAAAATGTAAAATTCTATACACAGACACTGATAGCTTCATCTATCACATTCGATGCGATGATATCTACGAGTCCGTGAAACGCAATATCGATAGATTCGACACAAGCGATTATCCTACTGACAATACATATAATATGCCGCGCTTAAATAAGAAGGTTCCGGGGCTGATGAAGGACGAAAATAATAGGATGATAATGACCGAATTCGTAGGTCTTAGAGCGAAAATGTATGCACTTCGCGTAGACGGTAAAAAAGATACGAAAAAAGCGAAAGGCGTCAAGACCAACGTCATAGCCAGAACGATAACTTTCGACGACTACGCGCAGTGTTTGCAAAAGGAGATCGAAATGGTTCGCAGGCAATCATGCATACGGTCTAAATTGCATAAAGTGTACACCATTTCAGAATCCAAAATCGCTCTAAGTCCATACGACGACAAGCGGTATATCGTACCCGATTCTACCGACACTCTGCCCTGGGGACATTATAAAATTCCGTTGTAAAATTCCATTATAAAAATATTATAAAAAAAGAAATTTGAACTTGTATGTATAACATTGTATTTATTGAACCATGTATTATTATTATTATTATTTTACAATACATTATTTTTATTTATCCAAGAATTGTGTGATTTATCAAACCCCAACCACTTGACGTATACCTTATCCCCCTTTCTACGCAGCACTTTTTCCACTAGATACACATCAGGATCGGCGACGCGTTGCAGCTCGTGTTCATAGAATCCTCCGGCAACGGGTTTTCCACAGGAATCGACGAGCAGATACGTCGCGGGATTAGTTGTCTGTACTTTGGCTATCTCGAACACCTCCGTTGTCCAATTCGGCGTATAGCCTTTATCGAAGATGGTTTTAAATTTGCTCACGCGCACAAACTCGCCCAACTCGAATCTCGCTGGAGCAGCGATCTTTAGGTTGCTGTATACTGTGGCTAGCAGCTTGTCGGCGATCGCAGGGGTAACATCGCAAGGACGCATTCCGATGGTTCTATGTTTTCGCGCGTTATACTCTGCAAGTAGACGCGGTAGCGAATCGGTCCATCTATAGGTTCCATTGAGCGTAAACAGTTTCCACATATTGTTCTTCAAAGTTCGATTGAAACGTTCTACGACGGAGGCCTTCATCACCGAATACGTTGAATAATGATTAATGTCATGCTTCTTCAAGAGTTTCTGCACATCGGTGTTGTAAAATTCTTTTCCTTGATCGGTTTGCAAATTTTTCGGATATCGATCTCTAAATATCTTTGCAAACGCTTTAGTCACCTCAGCGCCACTTTTAGTCCTGAGCGGCAACGCCCATGCATACTTGCTCAACACATCGATGACGGTGAGTATGTAGTGGTGACCCTGGTTGAATCGCGAGTATGGACGCATTTCTACAATGTCAGCTTGCCACAGATCGTCGTATCCACGCACTATGACGCGCCTCCGAGGAAAATGTCTTCGAGCTGGAGCGTGCAATTCCTCCACAAGTTGTAGCTTCTTGTGGCCATAGTTTTCTTCACTCATGGATTTCTTAAATGGCTGCATGTTTGATCGCAGATGTATCTTTGCCACGAATGATGCGATAATTATCGTGTACGTGCATTATGTGCTCTCCACCGCCCCAAGGAAATTCTGGACAAGTTCAACCGTCTCGCATGATTCTCCTTCGCATTGTTGCTGCGGGATAGGATTCAATGCTTGCGATATCTTTTGAACGCTGTTTTGCAACGTCAGCATATCTCTCTGAAACGCGACCAGCTTCATCTCTAATTCTTCCTGCTGCTCTCTCAAAAGTTTAATGCTCTTTTTCACATATAGTTTATTAACGGCATCTGTGTCGGCCACCGGCTGAGCTACGCGTCGTATCTTGCGCGATTTTGCATCAAAGTCGGCACCGGTCACGCAAAGAGCGTTATCACGCATATAATTTCGAAGCATGCCGCTCCATTTGTAATAGTCCATTGTAGCTGCTCCACTCTTCTCGAGCGATACCCCAAATTTGTTGATCGGCATCTCGACGCATACAGTGCACATCATCGGCGTGCGGTTTAATTTATAATGAGGCCTGCCTCGCGGAGTTCCTCGATAATCGATAGAATTTCGTTGTCGTGCGAGTTGTTACCCGCCTGACGCAACGCTTCCAGCAAACGCAATCGATCCACCAGCTCGTTGGGATCATCCCAGTGCACATAATCGATCTTGTTATCGTTTACCACCATGACTCGCGATCTCCTTAGACCTTTCCCCGCTTTACTGGTCAATACACGGGGTAGTAGTGGCGCAATTACATGTTTGTACTTGTATCCCTTGTTACCCAATATGGGGTTTTGTGCGTTATGACCACGTCTGTGAGCATTCGTCATCAGCAGTATACTTTTGTATTTTTGTTTATCAGCATCTGTGTATATAGCATCATCGGGAATTCTCTTGAAAATCAGTTCGTACAGACCAGGCGTTCCTCCATATCTTACACCGTCTATGATTATATTATCATCCTTGTCCATATCGAAAACCTTATCCCCCAGCATCATTCCACTACCACCAAAGTATACACCGTACACATAATCTATGGTCGTATCCCTATCTCCACTTAGGATTGCGCTCATGTATTTTTGTCCCAGCGGACCGAAATGGTTGCGAAACGTTTCTTGCCCCTCGGATGTTTGGAGTTGCTCTCTAATAGATGCTGCAAGCGACTCATCGGCAGAAGTTTCATACACGTCTTCGTCATCATTGGTTGTGAGCGACTGTACATCGGGAAATGTATTTATTGACGCAGGAGGAACCGTGGAATCGTTTGATGCGACATTCAACCGTTTCCGCTTCGATTGAACTGGTGTGGAGGTTACGAGCGAATTTTCCAATGACATGTATGACTGTTTACTATTTCTTTTACGCGATGCGTTCCATTTCGGCCGGATTTTTGTTTTAGGCGTTAATGTTTCAATGCTCATACTCGTCGCAGGTGATATGTCAGCTTCTGTCTCAGCAGTATTTTCCACCTTATGTTTTAAGGGCTCGGTAATAGGTTTAAAGTATTTTTCCAGCGCGATATCTTCATCCATCTTGTCAGTCTTCAAAGACTGATGTTTCCTGCGAATGGATTCGCTGGTTTTTGCAATTTCCATCGCTATTCTCTCGCGATCCTTAATCTCCTGACTACTAATCATCATTGTATCGCAGACGTTGCTTTCCCACCGATGTGTTGACGACGATTGAGCATCTCACGGTAGCGCAAACTCGTTAAATCCCTTTCTATAACGCCCATTGGACATCGCGCTATCTTTATCTATCACCATGAAACCATACTCCCGCTGCCAACAATTACGGCACAAAGCGCAGAAATCCTCGTAAGACATATCAGTGTTTACATGATCGTTGTACACATGTTTCAAGTTGGTACCATCCTGCTTAAACAGTATCAACAGATTCGCATTGTCGCGTATAAGATGTTTGGGAATCTTTGCATACGTCTGACAGAGATAGAATCAGTCGACGATCGAGTGGCGTCCCATTGCAAAGTATTCCCTTATCGTATCTTGCTTGTCGCATGCCACGTCATCAAAGATAAAAATGGAATTCGGAAGCGATTCGCTCGGTGGGATGACGTCACTGTTATTTGAAAATGTAAAGTAGCCAATTTCATCTATCGCAGTCAATAAATTCTCCAAATACTTATATTTTGGCTGTTGCAACGACTTGGAATACACGTACAGGTTCTCGAAGCACACGCCGTGAGGACTTTCCAACAAGCTGACCAGCACGTTGGTCTTTCCACAATTTGATGGGCCACAAATGAGGCAGCGTATAGTGTTTGGTAGCATGCTACCGTGTCTGCGTCTCGTTTTCGGAGACATCATTTGCGATTTATCATCAAAATTAGTCACGCGTATCGCCACTGGTTGTCGCACGAATCGCATCCTCTCCGTGAACTGCGAAAAATGATTTTGATACGTCGAAGCTGCGGTGCGCTCTATTTATAGGCTCGCGCCGAAGCAAAACAGCTCATTATTCAAAATGCTTCTGATCCTGTCGGATAATTGTGATATTCTAGACCAAACCGCTGAGCAGTTGAAATATATATAAAAAATTATTCTACTGCGATCGAGGCATCAATCCGTTGGACGCAGCGTGTCGCGAACACGATATTGCATATTCGCGTAGCAACGACCTCGGTGAAAGGCACACGGCAGATAAGGTTCTCGCTGACAAAGCGCGAAAACGCATCGTTGCGCGAGACTCGACTCTGGGTGAAAGAGGTGCTGCTACAGCTGTTTGGGCAGCTATGAAAGCTAAGACGAAAATCGGAATGGGGATGAAAGCAAAACCCCGCAAAAGGACTGTAAGGAGAGCATCGCAAAAGCGGATACTTCCGGTGGCAAAACGAGGTGGCATATTACCACTTCTCCCGCTGCTAGGTGTTCTCGGATCATTAGCCGGTGGAGCAGCGGGGATCGCCAAGGCGGTAAACGATAATAAGGCGGCGCAACATCAGCTGCAGGAAATGCAGCGTCATAATCGCACCATGGAAGGTCGCGGACTTTATCTCGCACCATACAAGCGCGTACAGGGAATATCGAAACAAAAAAAAAAAACGCCGAAAAGACAATAAAAATGCCCGAGGGCGTAACTACAGATGCGCAATTGGGGGAGTTGGCAAAACGTATGCGTATTCCATTTTTTAGAGGTGTTTTTATGCGCAATGCACTACCTGTTGGAGGAGTACGCCGAAACGAGAGCGGTATCGTGAATTTGGATAATGTCGAGGGACCGGGGACTCATTGGGTGGCGTATGCGAAGAGGGGGCGTCGAGCTGTATACTTCGACAGCTTTGGCAATCTTCGGCCGCCTAAGGAATTGGTACAATATCTGGATAAAGATGTCGTGAAAATCGAATACAATCACGCGCCTTATCAGGAGTACAATCAGAGCAATTGTGGTCAACTATGTCTACGCTTTCTACAAACGATTGGTTGCAAATTTAAGGATTGACTTCTCACCACTTTGATTCAGTACGAGTCCAGTCGTACAGCTTGGAATATGTCGTTAACATTCACTCTAACCGGCAAGAGTAGCACCCTCGCGGTGAGCTACTTTCCACCCATAGATTTGAGCGGCGATGATTACGAGCTTGGTCTAACAACCCTTGAAACTTACCATACAATACCCAACATCGACTCCAGCAACGATAAATTCTACTTCACCACAAATTATGAGACCAACAGCAGCGTCGACACCAGCCATGAATACATTACGATTCCCCACGGTTCATACGAATTAGACGCCATTGCCAAGTATTTGAAACAGCGATTACTCGAGCGATATCCTCAAAAACTCGATGGCACCAATGCCAACGATGGTAGCGACAGCGATGAGTATCCTATAGTGTTGCGTCCCAACAACAACACCATGAAAAGTGAGCTGTACTGCTCGTTCATTGTAGACTTTACAAAGCCCAATAACATTGGATCGTTACTGGGATTCTCGACGAATCGCGTATTAGAACCGGAACAGTGGCACGATACGGACGATCCGATTAATATCATGAATGTGAACATTATTCGCGTAGAATGTAGCGTGACCGCTGGCGCGTACAGCAATGGAAAGCGCGTACATACCATACATGAATTTTCTCCCAGAGTACCGCCGGGATATAAGATATCGGAAACGCCCGCGCAGATCATTTACCTTCCAATCACCGCACAGGTCATTTCGGATCTAACGATACGTGTTGTGGATCAAGACGGACGATTGCTTGATTTTCGAGGTGAAGAGATTACCATCAGACTGCACGTACGACGACGTCGATGATAATACATGTGGTGCAGTCGTATGAGATGCTTGTGTTGAACGACTCCAGAAACACGTTTCTTCCAAACGAAATTGTTTGCAGCAACAACAACAACAACAACAACAACAACTGCAACAACAACAACAACTGCAACTGCAACAGCTCTGATTACGCTAAAAAGAAGAGGTTCAGTGCTGCGAACATTGCATTTTTGAAATCGCTGGGATTCATTGTACGCAATTAAGTTGAAAAATGACTGACATTCTAAGCATTGGCGCGAAGCCGACGTTTGATGATCGCATCGTCAAGCTTGAGACTCACACATACAACCCTTACGTCAACACGACGTTTGGATACAGCGATGAGATAAGAATACCTATACAGCAACAGGATTTATACACATTACCGTGTGAAAGTTTCCTCTACCTGGAGGGGAAATTGACGATAAATAAGCCGAATGATGTATCATCGGTGATGTTGGGAAATAATTGCATGGCATTCATATTTGATGAGATTCGATACGAACTGAATGGTGTGGAGATTGATCGCAACAGAAACGTTGGAATAACTAGCACGCTTAAAAACTATGTATCGATGACATCTGATGAAGACAAAAATATGGAGAATGCGGGATGGGGCTTGAAACGGCACGATGAGCTAATAGTGAAAAATCATTTCAATTTTTGCATCCCGCTCAAATATTTGTTGGGATTTTGCGAGGATTACAAACGCATGGTTATTAATGCACGTCACGAATTGATTTTAATACGATCGCGCAACGATAACAATTCTCTAATAGGATCGCCGACGTTGGAACCAGAAATTGAATTATTTAAAGTGCAATGGCGGATGCCTCACGTGACGCTGAACGACGTTAATAAGCTGTCGTTGCTACATGCTTTGGAAAGTGGACAAAACCTGAGCATTAGTTTTCGCTCGTGGGATCTGTACGAGTATCCTCTCTTACAGAGCACGACCAAGCATTCGTGGGCCGTGAAGGCAGCTGCACAGTTGGAGAAGTCGCGATACATTATCTTTGCTCTACAGACTGCTCGAAAGAATGTGATGACTGAAGATGTTACTCGATTTGACCACTGCAAATTGACCAATGTAAAACTTTTTCTCAACTCGGAATTTTACCCGTACGATGACATGAACTTGGACTTTGACAAGAATAGGCACGCCATCTTATTTAACATGTATACGCATTTTCGTAAATCGTATTACGGACATAGTTGCAACGAGGCATTATTCACCGTAGCCCAATTTTTGCAATTTGGCCCCCTCGTGGTGATTGATTGCTCGCGACAAAATGAGTCGATCAAGAATAGCACCGTGGACGTGCGCATAGAATTTGATTGTAAAGAAAACGTACCTGCAAATACTACGGCCTACTGTTTGATTCTGCACGATCGGGTGGTTGAATACAATCCGCTGACAAATGTGGTGCGCAAAATCAATTAAATTACTGCGCTACTTGTCCGCCCTCTCCTGTACCAAATTCGTACAAAATTTCATCGTGAAAATTGAGATGCTTTACGAGAAAGAGTGCATTCTCCAGTCTGTCTTGGAAGCGAACGGACCTCTAAATTGTATCGATAATGGTCGTACCAACATTCGTTGACCTGCAAGGGTTCATCGTCGATGGAAGATTTGTCGCGAAGGAAGTGGCTATCCTACGAAAGGGAACAATTCTCTCGCACTATATTTTTGGGAGTTCGATGCCACAATATCTTCTTACAAAATCCGACAAATCGAGCACCCGGTGGTTGGTGGCAAAACATCATGGACTACGTTGGGAAGATGGTGACGTTCCGTACAGTATGGCTAAAAGCTAATTATGAAAGCTGTAGCCGATGCGATCGACGAGGAAGATGACACACCCCATGTCGTATACGTTAAAGGGCTGCAGAAACGCGATTGGCTCGTGGATTTCCTCGATGAAAATACGAGAGCGGACGTGATCATCGAGACGCTAGACATTGACTAAGAGAATATCAAATCTCTAAATAAGCTAAACGTAATTAATACTCTGCGATGTGGCAGACACGCAAAGCACTGTGCCATGCAAAATGTATTTAAAATATTCAACTGGTGGTCTAAACGCCAGAGGGAAATACACAAGTAAAATATAATCAATTTTTAATGCATAACAGTTTTTCTTCACCCTCCTCAACCTCCAACCTTCTGCATGTACGCTAGATTAAGACGATAGTTCTAATTATTATGTAGAAGTAGTACGATTCATGATCAAAGCGATACCATACACGTATGATAGACGTCCGTTCGATTCACGTTAAAAGTCGTTCAATACCCGTTGAATATTCGTTCGATATCCGTTCAAAGCCGTTCGATACCCGTTGGATATCCGTTGGATATCCGTTCAAAGCCGTTCGATACCCGTTCAGTACCCGTTTGATACCCGTTCGGCACACATTGAAAGCCGTTCAGTACCCGTTCGATTCACGTTGAAAGCCGTTCAAAACCCGTTCAATACCCGTTCGATAACCGTCCGATACCCTTTCGATACCCGTTCGGTATACGTTGAAAGCCGTTCAAAACCGTTCAATACCCGTTCGATTCACGTAGAAAGTGGTGTGATCTAGTCGAATGATGTGTCAAAGAAGATGGGAAAGAAGATGCGAGTGAATAAGGAGAGGACGCTCAGTGAAGAAGAAGAAGAAGAAGATAAGTACATGGAGGAGGATGGTCAGCGAAAATGCAGGTGGCATGTGATGAAGATGGTGAAGAACAAAGGCATCCTACTTTGCAAAGCTGTACATTTCTCGATTTCATGATAGGAGGGGGTTTTGACATGCAAGAGCCAGGAGATGCGTCGAGACCAGTTGCATTCAAATCGAGTCGTCGCAACCTCGATATTTCTTTCTGAGTGACATTTTTTCTTTCTGAGTGACATTTTTCTTGCGAAAAGAAATGGGATTGTGGAGAATAGCCCCCGAGTGTTGAGGCAGCGCAGAGGTATGTAATTAACAGTATTTTTTTAACATTTATTGCGTTTAACCTTTGAAATCGTGTGAGATTAAAATCAGACGTTTGTATAAATATTATATCGCGGGTTTCTATGTTCCAGAACTCGCCACCCTCGTCACCCCCCGGACCGCCGTCGCCGAGGGTGTGGTCACCGGATTGGGGCTCTCCTCAGCCATCACCGTCGCCGTCGCCACCACCTTCACCCCCGCTGCAAGTATGTAATACTTTGCATTTTTTTTTTTTTTTTTTTTTTTTTTTTTTTTTTTTTTTTTGATATTTAATATGTTTTGTATAAATATGTAAGCTTCGTGTATAGGCTGGTGAGTTACGTAGATGCTCGAGAGAGGTCAGGACTTGAGAAGATAAAGAAAACAGAGAATAGAGATAGACAGAGTGACGGTTAAATTGATTAATACAAAAATTAATTATATTGATAAATAGTGAGATCGAATTAATGAACCCAGTAGTACAGAATCTACAAGTGCAGGTCCCTATAAGAAAAGATCATATGTTGAGAGAATATAGAGAAGCACAAACATTTAATTGTTGATTCTCTATATTTTTAGGTTAGTGAAACACGTGGAAGTATGTATGTGATAATTATTTATTATGTAATTGATAATAAACCTCTATATTTTTAGACGAATCAACCTTGTGTTTTTGCTTAAGAAGGAATCCGAAATAATATCATAAATCAACAATTATCACGTTTGGGCAAGAAACGCGCACGAGAAGAGACGTCGAATACGCAACATTATGGAAAGGTTAAAATTCCAATTTGAAGTCGTTGCAGCGGAAGACCCCAAATCAAACGTCATAGCCATTACATCCATAACAAATGAAGAAGATATAAAATTTCATATCCCAAGTAACCTGTGGTCGCAAAAACATCATGCAGAGCTCACAGCTCTGCCCGAGTTCAAAAAAGTTACAACGACTCTGACGAAGCGCGGACATACACGAAGTGTATGGTTTAATCTAAGCGAAAAAGTATTAGGTAATTATAAAGACGGGAGTGGAAATATGGTAATAGGAGACTATCTATTAGAAGAAAGTCAAACATCCCAAAAACAACAAATCACGGCTCAAACAACACAAATAGATGAAAACCTACTAAAGATCTTGGAAAAGTTGTCTGAACATAAAGAGGATAGTCAAACTTTGAAGAATCGAAACCTAAGTAAAATCTCCGAAAAATTTGTAATTGAGAAATTCAATGGTAAGAACGTTAGTGTAAAGCTATGGTTATCGACATACGAGAGCGAATGTGACAGATTAAATATTACAAAAGACGTTGAAAAAATTGAAATTTTAAGATTGTTTCTAGAAGATAATTGCAGAGACTGGCATAGTTCTATGTTAATAAGAAATACACTAAATTCGGAATGGAGAATTTGGAGAGAAAATTTCCTAGGAACTTTTGCAGATAAAGGATGGTCACCGGTAATGCATGCGATAAATTACAGGTTTCTGAATGGCTCACTTTTAGATTATGCTTTAAGAAAAGAACGTCTATTGTTAGAAACAAACAAAGAAATAGATAGAAAAACTTTAATAAATCTAATTGCTGCGGGATTACCGGCATTTGTGAGAGACAAAATCGATAGAGAAGATTTAGAAAACTCAAAAGACTTATTTAATGAATTAAGAAGATACGAGAAAACAACGAATAGAAAGATTACAGAGGATAACAAAGAAGTAAGAAGAATTACAAAATCAGAAACGAGAAGTAGTGATAAAAAGCCATGCAAGATTTGTGAAGAAAAAGGTAAGAAAAACCGATACCATCCAGAAAACCTATGCTGGTATAAAGCAGAAAGAAATGGAACTCAAAATAGAAATATATCTACAAATTCAATATTAGAAGTTGAACTTAATACAGAGGATCAAAAAAACTGAATTTCCCGCCGTTAATCAAACTTGACGTTCTATTAAACAACGTATTGAAAGTTAAAGGAATTTATGATCCTGGTTCAAACGTGACCGTGATAAATTCCAAATTAATAAAATTAAAAAACAGAGAAAAAGATCAACAAAGCAGCACGTTAAGATCGATTAATGGCAGGGGAAAAACTGAGGGATTGATAACTCTAAAAGCAAGAATACTGGACGAAGAAAAAAATATAAATGCATTTATATTGGAAAGTAAAGATTTTGATAATGACATGATATTGGGACTAGATACAATAAAAAATTTTGGATTGACTCATGATGAAAATTTAGATGTTAAAAAGCTAAAAGAAAATATGAAAGAGAATAAAAAAAAAGAACAGGACACAGGAAAATTAATTCAAGAATATGAAGTAAATTTCAATGAAGGAATAGACACAAACCGATTTATTACTGACACGGAACACTTAGATTCAGATCAAAGAGAAGAAATAAACGTCTTAATAAATGAATATAAACAGATTTTCGCCAAAGATAAATATGACGTAGGCAAAGTAAAAAATTATGAAGCATTCATTGACCTACAAACGGAAAAATATTGCTATAAAAGACCATATAGATGTTCAATCACAGATAGAATTGAGATAGAAAGACAGATCGCGGAACTATTAAAACATAATTTGATTGAGGAGTCATATAGTCCTTTTGCAGCGCCAGTGACACTAGCCTTTAAAAGAGATGAAGGGAAAAGAAGTCGTTTATGTATAGACTTTAGAGAATTAAATAAGATAATAGTTCCTCAATCTCAACCGTTTCCCTTAATAGAAGACCTAATGACTGAGACCATTGACTGTAAATATTTTACAACTCTGGACATAAACTCAGCCTTTTGGTCCATACCTTTAAGAATTCGAGATAGACCAAAAACAGGATTTGTGACGCAGGAAGGACATTATCAATGGACGTGTCTTCCTTTTGGCCTAAAGACGTCTCCAGCAATTTTTCAACGAATTTTAAGAGGTATTATAAGAAAATATGGACTATCTAGATTTGCAAAAAATTATATCGACGATATATTAATTTTCTCAAGAACATTTGCTGAGCATATAGTACATATTAAAAGATTACTGGACGCTATAAAAAAAGAAGGACTTAGACTAAAATTCACAAAGTGCAAATTTGCATCAAATTCAGTAAAATACTTAGGACACGTAATAAAAGATAATACAATTACACCTCTAAAAGATAACTTAAAATCAATAAGAGAATTTCCAACTCCACAAAACAAAAAACACGTAAGACAGTTTTTAGGGAAAATTAATTTTCATGGAAAGTATATTCCAAATGTTACAATAATACTGGAGTCGCTACACAATCTACTCCGTAAAGATACAAAATTTTACTGGTCAAATGAATGCCAAGAAGCATTTGAAATAATCAAAAATCATCTCTGTTCTAGACCAAATCTTGCAATTTTTGATCCAAAATTACCGACAGTTATTTATACGGATGCTAGCATACACGGTTTAGGAGCGGTTTTGAAACAAATCCAATTAAATGGAGATCTGAAACCTGTAGCTTACTTTTCAAAAAAGCTGAACGAATCTCAAAAAAAGAAGAAAGCCATCTTTTTAGAATGCTTAGCCATAAAAGAAAGTCTGAAATTCTGGCAACATTGGTTACTGGGAAACTCCTTCACGGTATATACAGATCATAAACCGCTAGAAAAGTTAAATGTCAAAAACAGAACAGATGATGAACTAGGGGATATGATTCACTATTTGTCCCAATACAACCTTACAATAAAGTACAATCCAGGAAAAACGAATATAGAAGCAGACTGCCTCAGCAGACACCCAGTGTTTGAAAATCACGAAAATAACGAAGATAACCTGAAAACGGTAAATATTATTAGTCTAGAAGATATAAAGAGTGATCAAGCACAAAACAAACAGTTGAGAGAGAATGCAAAATTTACTATGGAAGATGGGATCTACTACAAAAAAGATAAAAGAAAAAGGAAAAAAATAATATTAAGTGAAGAATATAGTAAAATTGTGCTGAAGAAAGTTCACGAAAACTACTGTCACATAGGAATAAATCAGATGGAAGCTAAGGTAAAACCTTTTTACACGGCACAGAATATAATGAAAAACATCAAAATAATGTGTAAAAACTGTGAAGTTTGCATAAAAAATAAAACAAGAGCAAACAGAAAATACGGTCTAATGTCACAATTAGGTCCAGCCGAGAAACCCTTCCAAATAATGTCTTTGGACACAGTTGGCGGATTTGGGGGTCGAAGATCAACAAAGAAATACCTACATCTACTAGTGGACCATTTTACAAGATTTACATACAGCTCATGCTCGAAAAATCAAAACGCTCAAGACTTCATAAAACTAATTGAGAAGGTTTCGAAAGATAACACGATTGAAATACTGCTCTCAGATCAATATCCGGCCTTAAATTCAAACGAATTCAAAAATTACCTTGAAAATCGAAATGTACAACTGATTTTTACAGCCGTAGACGCACCTTTCTCTAACGGTCTAAACGAAAGGTTAAATCAGACGTTGGTGAATAGAATACGCTGTAAACTGAATGAGAAAGGAAAAAAATCAGCATGGTCCAAAATAGCAGAAGAATGTACAAATAAATATAACGAAACAAATCACACAATTACAGGATTTTCACCAAAATACCTGCTAAGTGGAGAATCTACTGACTTGTTACCACCTGAATTAAAAGAGAAAAATAAAAATACAAGAAGTTTGGAACAAGATAGAAGAATAGCACTGCTCAAAACAAAAAAATCCCATGATTATAATAAATCTATATTTGATAAAAACAGAACACAGTATAATTTCAAAGAAGGAGATTTAGTTTACGTGGTTAATGGAAATAAATTAAACAGGAAAAAAATGGATGAAATCAGGATAGGTCCCTTTGAAATATCGGAGAAAGTATCAGATTCAATTTATAAAGTAAACACGGGTCATAGAAAAAGATCACTTGGTTTGTATCATATAACAAAGCTCACACCTGTGTCGACTGATGTATGGTAAAAATAACGCTAAATTTGCATCTTAGGATGAAAATTAAGCGTCTTGTGGAGGGGAGATGTAAGCTTCGTGTATAGGCTGGTGAGTTACGTAGATGCTCGAGAGAGGTCAGGACTTGAGAAGATAAAGAAAACAGAGAATAGAGATAGACAGAGTGACGGTTAAATTGATTAATACAAAAATTAATTATATTGATAAATAGTGAGATCGAATTAATGAACCCAGTAGTACAGAATCTACAAGTGCAGGTCCCTATAAGAAAAGATCATATGTTGAGAGAATATAGAGAAGCACAAACATTTAATTGTTGATTCTCTATATTTTTAGGTTAGTGAAACACGTGGAAGTATGTATGTGATAATTATTTATTATGTAATTGATAATAAACCTCTATATTTTTAGACGAATCAACCTTGTGTTTTTGCTTAAGAAGGAATCCGAAATAATATCATAAATATAATATCAATTTTTTGTGTGTTCTAGAATTTATATTACATGATGAATGCGCGGGTGGTGGGGGAGGCACCGGCGCTGGCTGAGGAGAATGCGGCGGGCCCCACGAGGGTGGTTAGGCTGCGGCACCCCTGGCCCCACCCGCCGATACGGCAGCGGCGATCACCATCCCCATCGCCATCACCATCACCATCGCCATCGCCATCACCATCGCCATCGCCATCACCACCGCGGTCGCCGCACTAGATTTATTTATTTTTTTTTTTTTATATTTATATTTATATTCTTTTTTTTTATTTATATTTATTATTATTTAATTGTATTTTATATTCTTCTTTTTTTCTTTTTTTATATATTCTTTTTTATATTATATTCTTTTTTATATATTCTTTTTTATATTATATTCTTTTTTATATTATATTCTTTTTTATATTTATATATTCTTTTTTTTATATTATATTCTTTTTTATATTTATATATTCTTTTTTTTATATTTATATATTCTTTTTTTATATTATATTCTTTTTTATATTATATTCTTTTTTATATTCTATTATTTATTATTATTATATTCTATATTATTTGTAACAATATATATATTTCTTAAACGTATATTATTTCTCAATTTTATTTACCCGTGTTCCTCCTCCCACGGCCTATTTTTTAAGATTTGTTGAGGCTGCATAATTCTTATACAGGGTGTCCCACTAAGGAGTGGACAGCGCGATATCTCTTAAAGTATTGTCGATAAAAATATAAAAAAAATAGGGAATTGCATGGTTCGAGGGGGCCCATTTATTAGCGCGAACGAATTTTGTTTCCGATTATTATTTTAAAAGATACGATGGTCAAGTTCGGTTTTTCAAATGGAACTATTTTTTTTGAACAACTGAGTTGATAGTGCGTTCCAAGACAAATTCAATAAGCTTTAATGTATACACTTTATTTCCACTGGTTTTTAAGATATTGCGCTTGCAAAATTACTGATTTTCACTGGAAGAAAACCCTCTGGAATAGGAAGGACCGGGGTCGGTCTTACTGGCGCTACGGGTGGCATTGCCTGTTGAAACTGATACCTACCTGCCAAAGGTCTACGACAGGGTTCGCAGGCCCAAAAGCTGGACAATTCTTTTCCGTCAGAAATGCTACTTAGGTAGGTACATCTGCGGTATCGAGAAGCGCATCGTTACTTTTATTTCGCACTTGCTTCTACGCTCGGATGGCCGGTTCTTTTGGGAGGGATGCAAGTTGGATTGGTTCTGATACAATCTGCTCCCTATGGTTGAAATTTAGTCTAGCAACTTTCACTCCTCCTAACCTAACCAATCCAACTTGCATCCCTCCCAAAAGAACCGGCCATCCGAGCGTAGAAGCAAGTGCGAAATAAAAGTAACGATACCTACCGAAGTAGCATTTCTGACGGAAAAGAATTGTCCAGCCTTTGGGCCTGCCATTTCTGGCGTAGACCTTTGGCAGGTAAGTATCCATTTCAACAGGCAGTGCCACCCGTGGCGCCAGTAAGACCGCCCCCGGTTTTTGCCATTCCAGAGGGGTTTCTTGCAGTGAAAATCAGTAAATTTGCAAGCGCAATATCTTAAAAACCAGTGGAAATAAAGTGTATACATTAAAGCTTATTGAATTTGTCTTGGAACGCACTATCAACTCAGGTCTTCAAAAAAAATAGTTCCATTTGAAAAACCGAAGTTGACCATCGTATCTTTTAAAATAATAATCGAAAACAAAATTCGTTCGCGCTAATAAATGGGCCCCCTCGAACCATGCAATTCCCTATTTTTTTTATATTTTTATCGACAATACTTTAAGAGATATCGCGCTGTCCACTCCTTAGTGGGACACCCTGTATGTGTGAGCAATTTTATTTTACATAATTCCACTATTTTATTAGATCGAGTTAATAAATATAATAATTTCTATACATATGCAAAGAATTTTATTTTATTTTTATGCAATAATTCCGCTATTTATAAGAACGAGTTAATAAATACAATAATTTTTTATTTTACAATGGTATTCTAAAGACGCGGTGTCGAGAAACGCCGATCTTTCCCGACATCGTTCGAAACAATTTCTGATAAAATTTCTCATAAAAATAAATTATTATACGTCGACGTTGTGTGTGTGTGTGCGTGTGCGTGTGCGTGTGCGTGTGTGTGTGCGTGTGCGTGTGCGTGTGCGTGTGTGCGTGTGTGCGTGTGTGCGTGTGTGCGTGTGTGCGTGTTTGCGTGTGTGCGTGTGTGCGTGTGTGCGTGTGTGCGTGTGTGCGTGTGTGTGTGTGTGTGTGTGTGTGTGTGTGTGTGTGTGTGTGTGTGTGTGTGTGTGTGTGTCACACATGTGACGCTCCGTTGGTTTCGCTATATGTACCATTCGGAAAAGACTAATGTCAGAGACGGCGTTTGGGGGAGTTGGTTAGGCGGCTGACTACTCTTCCGCCGACGTTCGTGAGTGACGGTCGTGCCCGCATAAGGCCCAAGAGCCACTGTTCGTTCTACCTGAACGAGTTGCCGAAGCCTAAGAAACTCAAACTTTCTTAAAACCGCTAGTGCCACCATACAACCAAAATTAGTGAAATAACAACATCTACGCAGGGGGGTGCCCCCCCTGAACCAACAAATATAGTGAAACCGTTGAGTGCAACCAAAAACATAACAAACCCGGAAGTTTTCCGCGAGATCTTGAGGACCTTCAAAGATGAAGAAAAACTCTCCGCAAACTCCCCCTCCGCAATCAACGCACGCTTGGACAGGATCATCAAATCCAAAAAGATCATAAGCAAAATACAACCGAAGCCAAACATCATCAGTAAAAAGAGGAACAACCCGTCAGCCTGCGAACCAGGTATAACGTCCGCCATGAAAACAAAGCCGACAACCACAACCAAGAAAAAGAAGGACCCCCCAAACAAAGATGCAGGTGAAGCCTTAAATAGCGAGCTGGTAGCAATGATAGATGGTTTAAAGAAAACCATCGAAACTCTAAGCAAACAACTGGAAGAAGAGAGGGCCCGCAATGCGTCCAGAACACCAGAAAGCGCCGCCGAAACGTACAAAAGAAAAGCAGATACCAGCAGAAGTCCAATAATAGACGAAGAAACAAAGGGACCCGCCCCCCCTACAGAAGCAGGTACCGGGCCTACCGACCTTTGGACAGAGTTCACACCTACGAAAAGGAAAAGGCAACACGCAGCAGGGGAAAACCAGATCGACCTACCAGGACCCAGCAGGACAAACAGGGCCGCATCCCCTAACTCAACACGGATGGACTACAACGACCTCCAGACTCGGACACAAAACCATGACCCGCTACAGACAGGGGCTATCAACCAAAACGAGCAGCCACCCTCCGCCTCAACACGTATGGTAAAGCCGCCTATAATTAATATTTACGAAACGTCCCAACAAACGTCATTTAGGATAGCTAAAGAAACATTAGGTTTAAATAACTTTAGAATTAAGCGCGTCAATAGTAACAAACACCACCTACAAGTAGAAAACTTAGCAGAACACGCAGCACTGATAGAAATACTAAAACAAAGGAAAATTAAATTCTTCTCATACACACCAAAATCAATTAAGCCAAAAACCTTACTACTGAAAGGTATTGATAACAGTTTCACACCGGATGAAGTATTAGACGAACTCAGTAAACTAAACATACCTAACGTCAAGGTTCTAAAAGTCGCTAACTTCTCAACATTGAAATCGGCTAAAAACAACAAGCCACTCCCATTCTTCCTAGTCCAAATCTCACCTGAAAGCGATACCAAATCGCTAACGAAGACCAAATATCTCATACACCACGCAGTCACATGGGAAAAAATAATAAGAAAAGATCCCATTATATGCTCTCGGTGCCAAAGGGCGGGACACTCAGCGTCCAACTGCCAATTAGATTATAGATGCGTAAAATGTACAGAAAGCCACGACCCGGGAAATTGTGCTATTAAAAAAGACGAGAAGGTAGAACTTAGTAAACTTTTCTGCGTTAGATGTAAGAACTACGGACACCCGGCGTCCTACAAAGGCTGCCCGAAACTAAAAGAGCTAAAAAATAGGATCGCAATCAAACTAGCGAGAAAAACAGAACTAAAAACGGCAATATTAAATGGATTCAAAAGTCCACCCAACCCGCGCCCCACGCAAACAAATGTCTCATACTCCCAAATACTAAGAAACATCAATACTATCCCGTCCAAACAACAGGGCATAACCTCACACATGCAAGACAAACCCCAATCCAACACACTAAGCCCAATAAACCATTCACAACACCCCTCGTTAGCAGCCACCCCGCGAAACCCCATACAGTCATCTCGCCCAACACACACACACTCCCAGACTCAACCAGACAACACTCTTGCGGACTTTAAAAATTTTATTGAACAACAAATGTCTAGATTAGAAAGCCTGATAATCCATAACTCCCAAAACATACAGAAATTACATGACACATATTATGGCTATAATATAGAAGAACAAGAATTACCACAAAACGAAACTGACAACACCGAACCGATCAATGGATAACGCCCCCAACAAGCATCTCAATCTAATATCGGCCAATGTTAACTCCATTGCCACAAATGAGAGAAGACACAACCTCGTACAAATTATCAACGATAACAACCCCGACTTCGTACTCTTAAATGAAACCAAACTCAAAGCTCACCACAACCCCAAGTTCAAAAACTACCATCTTCTGAGAAGCGATAGAAATTCCCCAAACGGTGGGGGCGTGGCGATGCTACTAAAAAACCACATAAAATACGAACGAATCTCCCCCCCCAAAAAACTAAATATCATCGAAACAGTAATTGTCAAAATCAAACTACAAAACAACAACAGATTGTTCTTAATAGCAGTCTATGCTCCAGGAGCCGAATCCAAAATCTTTATTGATGACCTAGACTATATCTTTAACCTACTCGCCATAAGGAACCATAATAATTATTTTATCCTGGCAGGCGACCTAAACGCCAAACACCAGTACTGGAACAACCCATACCACAACGGCAGAGGCCTGGCATTGTTAAACTGGATAAACTCAAATAGCACAAAATACAGAATGTTACTAAAAGGAACAAACACCCCGACCTTCCATAGAGGCAATTCCCACCTAGACATAGGCCTAGTTGACAGTAGAATAAAACTCCATATGTTAAATAATGATGGTACAATCCCAACCATCGACATGGATAGCGACCATAGAGCAATTAACATACAATTCTCCCTACCAAAAACAGACGACAAAATCTTTTTCACCACACCAGAAAATCCCCTACGGTTCAACAAAACAGACTGGCCCGCCTTTAAAAGCGATATAAGTAAAAACTACACGACGTTCATACCCCAAAATAGAAACCTATCAAATCAAGAAATCGACAACCATCTCTCAATCATGAACGAAATCGTACTAAATGCAATCAATAGACAAGTACCTAAACACACAGATTACAACTCGTCAGAACTATACCTAAACAGCAAAATTAAAAAACTCCTTAAAATAAAAAAAAAACTATTATCGATCCTATTCAACGAATTCAGACAACCATCTTCCCAAGCTCATAATATCATCAACGAAACAAAATCTCTAATTAAAAACTGCAAGACCACACTCCGACAAGAATTCCAAAAATCCGCCAACACTTATTGGGAAAATAAAATCCGGAAAATCCCATTAAATCCGACCAAAACGTTTCCTCAACTAAACCCCATCTTCAGAAAAACAAATAAAATAGTAATCCCAAACATAGAAATCGAAGACAACAGAACAGACCTACTAGCGGAAGCAAAAATCACACCAAATTCGCTACAAAAAAACGAAAAGGGCAACTACATAATAACAAACGAAACCGACAAATTAAACGTAATAAGTGCCAATTTCGCTTCCGTCTACACACAAAACAAGGACCTAGGTAAAGACAGACTTATAGAAATAATTGAAAACCACTACGAGAATCTCACTAGAAACACCGAAACCAACATACCAATCAATAATAACTTAGTCCAGTTCTCAGAAAAAAACCCGGCATCAGCCCCAACCTGGAATGATGATCAAAACTACTTTTCAAACCCCATTGAAACCTTCAACTTATTCAAGAAACTCAACAATAAAAAATCCTCTGGCCCCGATAAAATACCTAACATTGTCCTCAAAAACCTACCCTTCTGTCTCTACTACGACTACAACATCATTTTCAATAACTGTCTTAACAACTACTACTTCCCAAACGCCTGGAAAACGGCCAAAGTCATCCCAATCTGCAAAAAAGGGAAAAACCCTGCATACCCATCCAGCTACCGACCTATAAGCCTGCTACCTAACATTTCTAAAGTCTTCGAAATCCTCCTCAAAAACGCACTGGAGAGATTTTACCAAAAGAATAGCCTTATCCCAGACATTCAATTTGGATTCCGTCACAAACTAAGCACAGTCCATGCCCTACAAAAACTAACATCAGATGTAAACGCTTCACTACATAATAAAGAAATCGTAGCTGCCTGCCTCATTGATCTGGAAAAGGCGTTTGACACGGTTTGGATAAAAGGCCTACTATACAAACTACATAAAAAAGGTTGTCCAACCTACATTTTAAAAATTTTAGCAAATATGCTCCAGAACAAAAAATTCTATACATCAACCAACAACTCAAGTCCAAATACCACATTCAGCGTCGCAGACGGGCTCCAACAAGGAACAGTAACTGCGCCTGTCCTCTTTAATTTCTTTAACGCCGACATCCCAAATCTCTTTGGTATTCCGGACTCAACGGACACCAAAGTGATCCTCTTCGCGGATGATCTAATCATATACATAAAAGGAAAAAGCGTAAAAAAACTCCAAGAGAAAATGCAAACAATCTTTAACAAAATCAATGACTTCTATAAAACTTGGAAACTAAAGATAAATCCCCTAAAATGCGAATCCATACTGTTCAGACAAAAAATTAAAAACCAAAGCAGCACCTTTCGTAATACATATAAAACTTTCGGCATTAAATCGGACAATACCCCTATTCCACACAAGAACACAGTGAGATACCTGGGTGTATATCTTGACGATCGCCTCCTACTAAACCAACACATAACGATCCAACTCGAAAAAGCCAGAAAAGCATTTATGGCAAACAGTAGGCTTTTCCTCTCCAACTATCTAAATCCAAAAATAAAAAAGATATGCTATATGCTACTAATAAGGCCCATTGTTACCTATGGCTGCCCCATTTGGTATAATACGAGCCCACACCAAATGGAAAAAATTAGAATATTTGAAAGAAAATGCCTAAGAGCCTGCACCTCCATATACAGAAGCGAAAAATCTAATTTCAAACACTACGAAAGCTGCAAAAACTTGTACGACGCAGCAGATATCCCGAGAATAGACAGCCACATCATAAAGCTCACGAGAGACTACTTTGCTAATATCTCAAAAATTAAAGACAACAACCTCATACATAGCTCTCTCTACCCAAACGATGAATACTACCTACAAACACTCAGCACAGGCCACATTCCACCCGAGGCTTTCCCCTTATTAGACAAGTCAGGCAGAATAACCGATAGCGAAAACATACCGATTATCTACCACATCAATAGAAAAACCAGCGACAAAAAAATATTGTACCCTGCGAACACCAACCGTTCTGACACAAGAGTCCATCTTGTATACAACATGGATCTCCCAATAAGAGACAGTAAAAATAACTACCACAAAGACACCAAACGCTACTGGTGGTTGAATAACTAGTCCCCACTTCACACATATCAAACTGATACGGACAATAGCCGCGACCTACCAAAATCCTAAAAGACATATATTCATTGTAAATATGTAAATATGTAAATATCCAAATAGATCTAAGTGTATATGATGAGTACGTATGTGTGTGTATGTGCGTGTGTGTGTATGTGTGTAAATATGAGAGCGAATGTACGTTAAACACGTTTGCCCAGCCTCATGAGGTCTAAAGTACTATCCGCGCCATTTGTGTGAAGCTGAAAAGCTTTCGCTCTTGGACAAAATCTCTTGTATTAGTCTATGATAGGTTAAGCACATACCAAATAAATAATCTAAGAAAACGCAACTGCTAATACAACATAAGATGACAACACCAAAGTTAGTTTTACAGATATGCGAGCGTCGCCTCTGCGATCAGGCAATCTCATTGTAAAATCCCTACATGACCACTATCGTAGAGTATTCACTACCTTAGTACACTGTGATATTGTAACTTTGTACCTGAATAAAACGCTTTTGAAAAAAAAAAAAAATTAGGCGGCTGACTCGTACCGCGGAGGTCTTGGGTTCGAGCCCCATCGCCCCGAGAAGTTTTTCATTTATATTAATATCATAAAATTAATATTTCCTTCCTTACCGACAGTCTGTTGTACCACGCTCCAGAGTAGCACCTTCCTTACCGACAGTCTGTACCACGCTCCAGAGTAGCGCACCGTCACCCCGCGGTTCCTCCTCCTCCTCCTCCTCCTCGATGATACCCCCGCACCGTCACCCCGCGGTTCCTCCTCCTCCTCCTCCTCGATGATACCCCCCACCACTCCGCCATCTCTATGACGTCATCCGCCGCCAGCCCGCCGACAAAAAAACAAATTTGAATTAGAATCCCCCTTGTCTTACTACTCGGGACTATTGTGACGACGTTTGGAGGGCCCTGCTTCAGGTTGGAGGCCGACGCCACTCGGGACTTCACTCCGACGCGTTCCGCGAAGGTCATTTGACGTTGGGGAGGGGGCTGGCTTGAGCATTTCTCAACGGCGCTGGACACGATGCGTCGCTGATCGATGTTTTCAGTCCTGAGGGCCTCAATACGGCACTCTAGGCGGCTGCTATGAAGGAGGGACTCGTTTAGGAGAGCCTGGAATTTTCCAATGCTCGCCATGACGAAGCCCACGGTCTCGTGGTCGGCCGCGTTTTCCGGGGAAGTTAAAAAAGAGAGTACCTTCTTATAGGCTTTCTCGGATCTGGACTTAAGGTCCTGGATAGTAGTGGGGGTTGCTTGGGATTCGGTATCCTCGATGCGAAGGGGGGCGGGGGTGGGGGCATCAGCCTTAGAACCGGAGACGGCCACTTTCTGTCTTGAGGGTCTGCGCGGTTCCTTGAGTTTCGCGACGGAGGAGCAGTCTGACTCAAGGTCGGAAAGAATTTTCCTCTTTCTATGTGATTTCTTCTGGCGGATGGGGACAGATTCGATGTCCGTGGAGTCACCGTCCATGAAGCTGGGCATGGTGGAAACTACCACGTCGCGCGGGGAGGGGAGCAACGACCAAGATGGCGTCCAAGATGGCCGCCAAGATGGCCGCCCTAACCTACACCTGTCAACAAATACGGATAAACTGCAATGACTGTTTTAATAAGAGACTGATTCTGATTCTGAGGCTGTGAAACTGTTCGTTACGCGGAACTGCAAGGGGGCAATTGGGGGTTTGGTAATGTAACGACGCACAGGGAAGATATACACGAACACGTATATGACGCGGGTCGAGTGACGCCTCCAACCGACGCTATCTCGACTTTCGACAATTTCTGGAGTTCCAGCACAGGTATCGCACTTCTCAATATCACAAAATGTTCGCATTCACTTACGCGTCGCGAGGAAACACTCGAAACGAAAAAGAACTTGGTTTATACCGACTAAAAGAACCGAAAACTGCGGAGCGTCATGAGGCGCGTCCGTTCCCGATCCAAGATAGCCGACCACCCACCCACACTGACAGTTGGGTTGGCTTCAACGACGTCGATGAAATGTATCCTCGCTTGGCGTTCGGATCCGTGGATATTCCAGCGCAAATTCTCGCGCAGCAGCACTTGCGTCCCCGATGTTCCGGGCGTACACCCAGAACATCCTGTAATATTATTGAGCCGTGAACATTTCTGCGACGTGATTGCTAGCTGACTGACAGGATTTTTTTCCAAGCAACTTCCTCTACCCCCAAGTAGCTTCTCTCGTTCCATTATGAATTGACCCCCACCAGGACAAGAGGGTTTCAGTAAAAAGAAGTCATCACATTTTTTAAACACACGTGCTTTGCAGAAGTGCAACGAACGAACCATCTTACACTTTCACATAAGTCCGCGCTCCGTCCTTTTACTGCTAATGTACCCGTTGCTTCGAGATAGACAGCAGACACCACGTGTTTCGGTTCGAAAGGGCCCGAAGAGAAGAGAAACAGAAAGTCTACGAGTTGCTATAAAGAAGAAAATACATACTGGAAGTATGAAGAAAATGGATAATACTTTTTAAATTCTAATTCCCCAAAATTAATCGGGCTGATCGGCCAGAGCTTTTCGCTAGGGTCGCGGTTTATGACCGTATTGTCCGGCTAGTCGTAGCAGACGTGAATTCAGGGTATCGGAAAAGGGAAACAGGAAACAGGATTTTTTTCTTTATAACAACTCGAAGAGTTTTTGTTTCTCTTATCTTCGGACCCATTGGAACCGAAACACGTGGTGTATGCTGCCTACCTCGAAGCAATAGGTACATTGGCAGTAAAATGACGGAACGCGGATTTTTGTAAAAGTGTGTGACGGTCTTCCGTCCGGTGGTAAGGGTTTGTCGTGGTAGACTCAGTCGGTACGCCAGGGTTTGATAAAATCCTTATGTAGTGATGAATATTGCGTTTATTTACTTGTCCTACAGATAATCCTATGTACATTATTTACACGCTTTCGATCATCGCTTCTCTACGCGTTCTCGTGCCGTTCGTTTCGGTTTGGCGGAACGCCGTGTGTCGCGCTATCCGAACAGGCTGCATGCCGGACAACGGCCGGGTGTCTCTTTAGCGGAACGGTAGGCACGAGACCGGACAGCGTCCCGGCGTCTCTTTATCGGAACGGTAGAGAGAAAGAGACCGCGCAACTTCCAGGCGTCTCTTGTCGGAATCGATATTAGGAAAGAGGATGGCGGGCGATCGTTCGATCAGCGGAGATTCGGAGGTTTGTACCGCTACTTGCACCGGGCAGTACCCAGGCAGGTCTGGCGGTGGGGGATCCGTATCTCCACTGGAACTGTCCTGGCTTCGTGGCGCCGGGGCTTATGTCCCGCTTCTCGGAAATTTATAGCTGCGAGAAATCGACGCGATCTAGCGGCGCGGTGGGGAGTGAGCGTCATCGCTTGACGCGTCGCGAGACCGGCGGGCTTCGGCTCGGTTCGGAACGATTCGGTCTCGGTCGCCCGTGTACTCTCGGCCTCTCGCTCACTCCTGATCGCACCGCTGCGCGCTCGATTTCTCGCACTGGGACGCTACGTCACAAGTGCACGTTCCTTTTACCTGAAGCTTCTTGGCCTGGTGGGGGTCAACTCATAATGGAACGAAAGAAACTATTTGGGGGTAGAAGAAGTCGCTTCGAAAACATCTTGTCAGTCAGCAATCAATCACGTCGCAGAAATGTTCTCTGCTCAAGAGTATTACGCGATGTTCTGTATGTACCCCCCCCCCCCCGAACAACGGGGACGCAAGTGGTACAGCGTGAGAATTTGCGCAGGAATACCCACAGCTCCGAACGCCAAGTAAAAATTCATTTCCACCAATTTTTATAACGGAGGAACAACACGTTCCATGCAAAATAAATTAAGTGATCAGTGTTAGTAAGCGTGCAATGAAGTGAATATTCGATATATTAACCCGAACAACATTGACGTTGCGACCCTTAACTTTGGACGGTGTCGGGTACCTGAGATCAGCTGTGCACTGGGCTCGTCCATCGATGACCAGGATCGTTTCAGTGACCTAGTGACACAGGTTTTCAAGGTGCAGGTGAATTTCCGAAAGGGTGAATTTTAGTTACATTATTGGCGACTATTATTTTTTAAATTTAACGCAGGCTATGGCTTATTTCCGGCGATAATTCTGCAAATTTCCGTTCGTAAATTTATCCTTGCAGTTTTTAAACGGACTTATTCATTATCAGCAACAATGTTGGCCGTTAGTGAACTACGGATTTTTATCACAATAACCAAGTACCATAACTTTTCGTTCGTTTCTTGTTGCATTACCTTTCGTTTGTACGTTATTAAAAAAAAAAAAAAGAAATTTTCGTGTTCCTTATCCTCTCACTCCAAATAATTATTATTTTCGATTCTTCTAAAAAAACAACTGTGTATTCTTCTTTTTACGTTACACATGATTTTCATCCATTTATCCTTTATTCATTTTACACTTTAAATGGTAAACAAACCATGGCATAAGGTAAGATTTTTTTGTTACATCTTTTTCATTTGCCATTCTACGCAATTTCCTTCGATGCATGTCACCTTGCTTGTCCGTATTCGCAGCGCGGCCCGCGGCAACGCTCCAGCGAAAAGCTCGCGCTCTGATTAGTCGGGCTTTTTTCTTAATATCTCGAAAACGAAACCCCGGATCCCAAAACGGTTAAGGACCTTTCGATGTCTTTTTGCATCAGAATATTGCATGTTCCGGGATGTCCCTCAATTCTGGGACACTCTGCACAAAACGATCGACGACACGCCGCAGCTCGTGTTCATAAAATCCTCCTACAAGAAGCTTTCCACAGGAATCGTGGACACGATTTCACCGACACCGAGTTCATCGATAATGTTTATTTACCGACATGTTGAAATCACTAACAATCAATTCATCAACATTGACACCAACTTCTACTGAATAATAAGACTTATACCAGTAGAAGTCGGTATCAATGTCGATGAACTGATTGTCGGTAATTTCAACGTGTCGGTAAATAAACATTGTCGGCGAACTTGGTGTCGGTGAAATCGTGTTGACGAATATATTGCCGGTGAAATGATTGTCGGTGATTTAAAGGTAACCCCGGGATTAGTTGCCTGCACTTTGGTCACCTTAAACACCTCTGTTGTCCAAATTGTGCCTAAATTTGCTGACACCTACAAATTCTCCCAACTTGAACCTAGCTGGAGCAGCAATCTTTATATTGTTGTATACGGTGCTTAACAGCTTATCGACGATCGCAGGGGTAACATCGCAAGGACGCATTCCGATGGTTCTATGTTTTCGTGCATTATACTCTGCAAGTAGACGCGGTAGCGCATCGGTCCATCTATAGGTTCCATCGAGTGTAAACAGTTTCCACGACGGTTCTATGACGGAGGCCTTAATCACGGAATACGTCGAATAATGATTAATGTCATGCTTTGTCAAGTGTTTCTGCACATCGGCGTTGTAAAATTCTTTTCCTTGGTCGATTTGTAAATTTTTCGGATATCGATCTCTAAATATCTTTGCGAACGCTTTAGCCACCTCACCGCCACTTTTAGTCTTGAGCGGAGCAGGCCATGCATACTTGCTCAGCACATCAATCCTTGGTTGAATTGCGAGTATGGACGCATTTCTACCACATCAGCTTGCCACAGATCATCGTATCCACGCACTATGACGCGTCTACGGGGAAAATGCCTTCGAGCTGAAGCGTACAATTCCTCCACAAGTTGTCGCTACTGGTAACCGTGGTTCTCTTTTCTCTTAAATTTCAATGATGGCGGTATGCTCGATCGCAGAGGTATCTTTGTCACGAATGATACAATAATTACCGCGTACGCGTATTATGTGCTCCCTTCCCCTCGAGGCAATTGTGGACAAGTTCAATCGTCTCGCATGATCCTCCTTCGCATTGTTTCCGCGGATGTAACGTTCTCAAACGAGGCGTTGCCGTTAATTACAGGAGATTCTACGTGTAGAGCGTTTACCCGTGAAATAGCGGGATTTGGTTCGGTTGGCGTGCGATAAAGAAATGAATTTCAAGAAACGAGAATCCTTTTTTTAACAATAATAACAAAATAGTTTATTCAAAAATTGGTTTTGACGCCAGGTCGAAATGAACATATGATACGACACTTAGTCGTGTCAACTTTGATGATAAATTAATATAATTGAACATACGATAATTGCGTATCGACTTATCTGTCGGTAATAAAAAGTATTATTAGACTAACTAAAGCTTCCTTAGGAGTTCAGGGGTTAACTAAAGCGTCCTTAGATGGATTTGGTGTCAGGACCAAGACTCTCATTTCTTGCAGGCAGGCCTATATTTATACTCCTCGCTGGAGCTTGACCCGCGCCAATCAGTCGCTGCATGATTATGCGTACCAACCAGATTTTAGTCGCGCACTACGCTCAGTTTAATCGACGTCCGGTTGAACGTGAGGTTTGCGCACGCGCGCTTAAGTTGTTCACGGCGCTGAATTCAGTTTGAAAGGACGGTATGCGCATGCGTTGCGCATGATTGAATTTAACTGTTCTCCGCTACGTAACGTGTTCCTCGTACATGTCTCAATACTAGCGGAACAAAAATAACGATAAATGTAGAAAGGAAAAGAAAAATTTACGGCGGTTAGTAGCGATACGTTACACGGGATAGGATTCAATGCCTGCGATATATTTTGAACGCTGTTTTGCAACGTCAGCATATCTATCTGAAACGCGATCAGCTTCCACTCTAATTCTTCCTGCGGCTTTCTCAAAAGTTTGATGCTCTTTTCCACATACAATTCATTAACGGCATCACTGTCAGCGACCAGTTGTGCTATGCCTCGTATCTTAAGCGATTTTGCATCAAAGTCGGCACCAGCCACGCAAAGAGCGTTATCGCGCATCTAATTTCGAACCAAACCGCTCCATTTGTAATATTCCATTCTAGCTGCTCCACTCTTCTCGAGCGATACTCCAAATTTATTGATTGACATCTCGATGCATGCAATGCGTATTATCAGCCCGCGGTTTAATTTATAACCACATGGTCTATGGTTGTATCCCTATCGCTACATAGGATTGTGCTCATATATTTTTGCCCCAATGGACCGAAATGACTGCGGAACGTTTCTTGTCCCTCGGATGTTTGGAGATGTTGTTTAACAGATGCTGCAAGTGACTCGCTAGTAGTTTCGTAAACATCGTCATCGTCACCGACATTAACAACCAACGATTGTATACCGGGGAATGTACCGATCGATGTAGTGGGAACTGGAGAATCGTTTGATGCGACATTCGAATGTTTCCTTTTCAGTTGAATTGGAGTGGAGGTTATAGGCGAATTTTTAGATGACGTGTATGGTTTCATCTTTGTCATACGGCGCACCGACTTCCCTTTTGGTCGAATCTTTGTTTGAGGTGTTAATGTTTCAACTCTCGTACTCATCAGCGACGATATGTCCGCTGCTGTCACTGCGGTATTTTCCGCAATATGTTTTAAGGGCTCAATAACTGGTCTAAAGTATCTCTACAACGCGATATCTTCCTACATCTTACCAGTTTTCAAAGCCTGACGTTTCTTGCGGATGGAATCACTTGTTTTTGCAATTTCCCTCGCTATTCTTCCGCGATCCTTAATCTCCAGACTATCGATCATCGTTGTAGTGCACATGTTGCTTTCCCACCGACACGCAAATGATGAATAAACGGCTCACGATACCGCGAACTCAGTAAATCCCTTTCTATAACGTCCATTGGACATCGAACTATCCTTGTGTATTACCACGAAACCATACTTGCGTTGCCAACAATTACGACACAACGCATAAAAATCTTCGTAAGACATGTCGGTATTTACGCGATCGTTGTATACATGTTTCAAGTTGGTACCATCCTGTTTAAACAGAATCATCAGATTCGCATTATCGCATATAAGATGTTTAGGAATTCTTGCATACGTCTGACAGAGATAGAAGCAGTCGACGTTCGAGTGTCGTCCCATTGCAAAGTGTTCCCTTATCGTATCTTGCTTATCACATGCCACATCATTAAAGATAAAAATGGAATTCGGAAGCGATTCTCCCGGTGGGATGACGTCACTATTATTCGAAAATGTAAAGTAACCAATTTCTATTGGGGCCAATAAATTCTCCAAGTACTGATATTTCGGCTGTTGCAACGACTTAGAATACACGTACACATTCTCGAAACGCAAGCCGTGAGAACTTTCCAACAAGCTCATCAGCACGTTGGTCTTTCCACAAATTGATGGGCCATAAATGATACAGCATATGGTGTTCGGCAATATGCTACCACGTTTGCGTTTTGCTTCCGTGAACATTATTCGCGATTTATCATCGAAATTTGTTACACGTATCGTCACAGGTTGTCGCACGAACCGCATGCTTTTTGCGAACGGCGAAACCGATTTTATATGCATTGAAGCCGGGATGCACTTTATTTCTAGGCCTCGAAACAAAACAGTTCAGTATTCTAAATGCTTCTCCTTCTGTTGGATAATTGCAATATTCGAGATTTGACCTTTGAACAGTTGAAGAGCATATAAAAGCCGATCCTAAGGTTTACCAGTATCGGCGGTGCCTGGAACTTTATAATAGACCCTGGCAACGAACACACATCGGCGGTCCAGCGCCATTGATTAGGAACTGCAGCGAATGCCTTCAACGAGTGTAAAGAAAGGTTGCCGTTTGCTAAATCGGGCGATAAACGCACTACCTATGGAATTATATATCCCCGGATATCAGTTTTGCGGTCAAGGAACTCATCTAGCAAAACGATTAGCTAGAGGCGATCGAGGTATCAACCCATTGGACGCAGCGTGTCGCGAACACGATATTGCGTATTCGCTGGACAACGATATCGACGAAAGACACGTAGCAGATAAAATACTTGCTGACAAAGCACGACAGCGCATCGTTGCGAGAGACTCGACTCTGGGTGAAAGAGACGCTGCTACAGCCGTTTGGGAAGCTATGAAAGCCAAAACGAAAATCAGAATGAGGATGAAAAAAATGCCTGCCAAAGGATGCAAAGGATTGTGCGGAAAGCATCGTGAAAGCGGATTCTACCGATAGCAAAACGGGGTGGTGTATAACCACTTCTCCCACTGCTAGGTGTTCTCGGGTCATTAGCCGGCGGAACGGCGGGGATCGCGAATGCGGTAAACCATACTGAGGCTGCGCAACGTCGACTGCAGGAAATGCAGCGTCACAATAGCACCATGGAAGGCCGCGGACTTTATCTCACTCCATACAAGCGCGGGCAGGGAATATCAAAACGAAAAAAAAAACGAAAAGACGAAAAAATGCCTGCGGGCGTAACTACCGTCGCGCAATTGCAACAGTTGGTAAAACGTATGCGTATTCGATTCTTTAGAGGTGTTTTTATGCGCAACGCACTACCAGCTGAAGGAGTACGCCGAAACGTGAGCGGTATCGTAAATTTGAACAATGTTGAGGGACCGGACACTCATTGGGTAGCGTATGCGAAGAGAGGTCGCCGAGCTGTATACTTCGACAGCTTTGGCAATCTTCAACCGCCTAAGGAGTTGACGCAATATCTGGATAAAGATGTCGTGAAAATCGAATACAATTATCCTCCTTATCAGTAGTATGATCAGAATAATTGCGGACAACTATGTCTACGCTTTCTACAAACGATTGCCACTAAATTTAAGGATTAACTTCCCACCACCCTAATTCAGTACTAATCAAGCAGTTTCTCGGAATAGGTCGTTAACATTCACTTTAACCAACAAAAGTAGCACTCTTGGAGCAAGCTACTTTCCGCCCATAGATTTGAGCGATGGTTATTACGAACATCGACTCCAACAAAGACAAATTCTACTTCGCCACAAACTATGACACCATCAACAACAGCACTGATACCGGCATGAATACATTAAGATTCCCCACGGTTCTTACGAATTATACGCTATCGCCAAGTATATGAAGGAGTAATTACTCGATCGGCACCTTCGAAGCCGCGGTGACACCGATGTCAATGACGACAGGGACGAGTACCCTATAGTGTTGCGTCCTAACAACAACACCATGAAAAGCGAGCTGTACTGCTCATTCGCCGTAGACTTTACGAAAGCTAATAACATTGGGACGCTATTAGGATTCTGGATGAATTGCGTATTCGAGTCTCGACGGTGGCACGAATCGGATAATCCAATTAATATCATGAACGTGAACATTATTCGCGTAGAATGTAGCGTGACCGCTGGTGCATACAACAATGGGAAACATGTACATACGATACATGAGTTTTCTCCGAGAGTGCCACGAGGATATAAAATATCGGAAACGCCGGCACAAATCATTTACCTTCCGATCACCGCACGTGTCATTACAGATCTAACGATACGCGTTGTGGACCAAAACGGGCGATTGCTCGATTTTCGAGGTGAAGCGATTACCATCCGATTGCACATACGACGCCGACGATAATACATGTGGCGCGAGTAAATGAGATGCTTGTGTTGAACGACTCTAGAAATACGTTTCTTCCATACGAAAATGCCTACAACACTAGCAACATCGGCAGCACCAACTTTGATTACGCTAAAAAGAAGAGGCTCAGTGTTGCGAACGTTGCATTTTTTAAATCATTGGGATTCGGTGTGCGCAATTGCTAGAAAGAAAGGTTGACATTCTAAGCACTGGAGGCAAGCCGACGTCTGACGATCGCATCGTCAAGCTCTAGACTCACACATACAGCCCATATGTCAACACAACTTTTGGATATGTGGCGGCACGTACAACGGGCACGCCGCCTCATTACGACCAGGTTGTTTAGCCTGGCCATCGGCGATATCGGCGACGCATCGTATTTCGGCGCCGATGCGACACGCTACGTCGCAACCTAAGAGTTTCCGGAAAGCGGCGGGGATCGTCGTCGATACGATCGGATAAACATCCTGTACGGTGCCAGAGACGACGGTTCCCAAAGATCCGCTCCGAGAACCCTCAGGGCAGTCGATATGAGTCGAACATTCAGAGCGGTGCGGACGACTGAACCGCCAATATCAACCGTCTTAATAAAGACAACGATAACAGCAATACCTTGCGTAATTCACTTTCCCGTCACCCACAGATACAGTGATGAAATAAGAATACCTATACAGCAGCGAGTTTTATACACTTTACCGTGCGAAAGTTTCCTCTACGTGGAGGGGAAATTGACAATAATTGAGCCAAATCATGCGGAGAAGGAGAAGAGTATTTAGGAGCACAAGGAACTGTATTTACAGCGTTCACGAATCACGATTACAGTTATAATTCAAATGGTTTCTACAAAGGTGACAAGTAAAATAAACTGTTATTTACACCACAACTATTAAATGTTTAAGCCGCAATAAAGCACAAATTATTTTACCTATAAGTTAGTAATTAAGAAAAGTAAGCAGGTCGTAAGCGAGAAAGACAAACAAACAAACAAACAAACGAGCAAACGAGCAAACGAGCAAGCGAACCGGCGAACAGGCGAACAAGCGAACAAACGAACAAGCAAGCGGCTAGGCCGGCAGACCAACAAGTAAATAAATAAATATATTAAATAAATCGTTACTTGATTTACAAATATATATTTTTTTAAACAATTTCCGTCCGTAAGTCAGGTCTGAATACTTTCCGGCGGCGGTTGGGACATGCCTGGCCGCTCGGGTCCCTCGCGGTCCCCCCACTCCGCGGCGCCTGCGCGCGCAGCCAGCTTCCCCCGCCCCGCTTATCACGCGCCTAGAGTTCTCCCTACCCCACTCCCCCGTGCGCCATCACTTTTCCCCGCCCCCGCACTCCCCTCAACACTCTGGGGTTAGAAACCGCATGAATATACTACTGGCACAGACGAGGTATAGAATAGACCTATCAAGCAATGTATTTTTGTGTCGCCGGTTTGGGGGGTTCTAGGACCCCTTTACCATTTTAGTGTCGCATGCAACGTTACCGGTGAAGTCTCAAAACAGATTGTAACGCTACGCGTGGTAGGAACTAGAACTAAGCACGAGTAAAACTAGGTTATGTTTTGAGAGTCAAAGCCCGCGATTTACAAATGTTTCTGTTAGTGTAACAATTTAAAAATCGTCTTATGAACATATTCCGTTCAACGGAAGAGAACGGAGGAAGAAAATAAAACGATATCACATTTGTCTTTTAACCTTGCTGTCCTATTCCGGTTTATTTAACGCAAAACAAATTTCATTCCCTTGCAATAACGTAATTTGTAAAAACAGGACATTAATGTTTTTTAAGAGCACCTGTTGCTGAACCCCACCCATGTATCATGCGTTTCCGCATACATTAATGATGGTCTATACGATATAATACAGACATATAATAATAAAAATAATAATAATAATATCCTTCTACTGTACTATATTATTTAAAAGGAACATATCGAACCCGTACACACCGATTTTGCTGCAATTTTGCAAGTCTGTAGAGTAGCCAAAAATATTCCATGCATATTTTTTTAAAAAGGAATTCATTCTCTTCCATAGCTATTAGAACAATTGAGGGCTCGGATACAATAAGGGGACTAGTGCTCGAAATTAGGAAAAATTATTGTCCAAACGCTAAAAAAGATTGGAAAATTTTGTTAAACTGGATTTTAAAAAATATAGTGTTTTAAAGCTCGTCACGGCACACATTTTTTTCTATTTACAGTATTTTTATCGAATTATTAGTATTCGAGACAAAAATTATAAACAAACAAAATTTCTTCGACTAAAATCATTATTTCTTTAAACATAAATTGCTATAACTTGAGTAAATATTATCGGATCGTTATGAGGCTTGAAACATAAAACTCAGAAAACTGTAGCGAAGCCGTGAAATATATGCACAAATCTGTTATGTTAAAAAATGTAATAATATTTCATTTAAAAGTAATACTGGACATAACCCATGTCTTTCAACGTTCGCCGTTAAAAAGTATCGAGGCAGTTTTGAGGTACATACATATAACTTGCACCGACAAAGTTTTTCCTTAATATACAAGGAAGATTTTCACCAATTTTCCAACTGATGAATAAATAATTGTAGAAGATATGACGATATATATATTTCTCGCACGGCGCCAACTGTCAACGCGAGTGATAAAACTGCTAAATAGCGCATTATACGCGACTGTTGACTGTTGGCGGCGCGAAGAGATTTATATATATCGTCATATCATCTACAATTATTTATTAATCGGTGTGAAAATTGGTGAAAATCTTCCTTGTATATTAAGGAAAAACTTTGTCGCTGCAAATTATATGTACCTCAAAATTACCAGGATGGGCAACAAATTATTAGAAATTAAAATTTAATCTATGACACTCAATTTATTTAAGTCGGCGCCAGATGTACACAGTGTAAATGATGAGGCGCCGATATAAAAAAATTAAGTGTCGTAGATTAAATAAGGAACAAAATTACTTTTTATTTTTTAGCGCATTTCATATTTTTTTGAAGTCGGCTTTAATTATGATTTTCCATTTTTTGGAACGATGCGCCAGTATTGTGACTTTTACACGCTGGTGGCGAAAAATCTCTCCGTACAAGGGTATAGCACCGCGGTCAACCCTGTCTTAGCTGAAAATTTTGAAATTGAGACGGGTACGAGACCAGTCGACATTGTTTGCAAACCTCGTTACAGTGATCTGGGGTGTGAGTGATAAACCGATCATAAAAGCGGAGCGCGCGGTTCGCTTACCTGGGCCGGGAAATTCCCAATAGCTCTTTGCCACGTTCATTTGAAAGAGACCATCCGAAAATTTTCGAAGCTCGGGGCTCATCGCTGTCCAGCGGACGCTGACAGCCAGGGGTGTGCGGGTACCCGACGTTTCGGGCTCGGAACGGGCCGGGAACTTTCGGGCGAGATCGGGCGGGATCCCGTTACTTTCATATTGCTCGAGAACCCGAAGTTTTCGGGATCCCGAGACTCGTTTCGGGCTGCAAACATAGCCGCCATGAGCGGGCAATTTGATTTCAGATCGGCTCGGCAAAACTCGGACGCGATCGGATTCCTTCAGTGTCGGATCTGTATTCATATTCAGAAAGTTAAATTGGATGGCCACGATATTCTGGCCTTTCTCTTGAAATCGGTTGAAAGGTAACGCGTACCTTTTTTTACGACCCTGATGGGTTCTTAGGTAAAAGCTTTCAAACGACGCGGCTCGGAGGTCATAAACGCTAGACTAGTGGCATAAGGACAAAGTCAGCAATAGGCCATTCAGTAATGACTATGCCAATTTCTATCATAGACGTATCACTAATGGATTACTAGTGTTTTTCTGATAAAAATAACACCAAACATGATATAATTCTGATTATTTTTAATGACTGTAATAGAAAGTACTTGGAGTAAAGTAATTGAGGAAAGTAATGAAGAGTACTTGAATTCTACGTGAACTGACACCACGGGCGTCTGTAGACTTTTTTCCACGGGATGGGGTAACTTTGAAGTGACGGTGGTGAAAATTATAGTAATGAAAAAACGAGTAGCCCGCTTGCTTTTCTGAACTCATTTTGTATTGCCAATTTAATTAAAAATTTAAATCCGAAATTGTCGGATTTAGTATTATTCACTTTCAGAATTTTAGAATTCTAAATTTCGAATTATTCATTTTTTTAGTATAAACTTAATAGAGACGAGTTCTTAAAAATAGACGATTTTTTTCTCAAAAGTCAGGGGGGACAACTGCCCCTTTTGCACCCCACTCCGGACGCCCATGACTGACACGGAACTGATATGTGTACCCAGATCTTAACGTAAGCGCTACCTACGCTCGTGTATTTACATCGTAGATGTTTTTTTTTTAATAATTTTTAAATAGTTAATTTTCAGTAGTTAATAAGGACAGAGCCAATCAATTTGTAACGACACGTAGGAATTTAGGGGCCTCGGGTCCAAAAGACTACGAATATAAATTTTACAAAAACGTTTAAATTCATTATTTTCAATGACTTTTACGTGTCGTAGGATGGGCACCGTCTATTTAGACACGCGCGAAATGCAGAAATTTGCGGGAATGTCAGTAGCAGCGTCAATTTTTAATATTTTTCCATGTACGACATGTGAAAATATTAATTAAATGTTCCACTTCACGAAAAATACTAACAATCAATTTCATCTTGCAATTTATAGCTTGTATAAGCTCTCAAGAAGTGCCATATTTCAGCGCCATATAGGCTCCTGATCCCCGAAATAGGTTTTCAGAAAGAAATCCGGCGTGAGTCGTTGACAAACCGAGCCAAAGCATAGCTTAGCGAAAGCCCGCCCTCTATGTTAAACTCTCACTCTAAACAAGTCACACGTATACAAGCACGCACACATATTTAAGTATTTCAACACATTTCAGAGTAGTTCTTGAGTTGGCCGCTGTTCATGAACAGAGGTCGCTAAATTCAGTCCTCAAATTATGGGTCGGTAACACAGATTGGGTGGCGACTCGAAGTCCCATAAGGTGATAGGTCTATTCTATACCTCGTCTGTGCTACTCGAAACGCTGACCGAGCACATTCCGCAGCTCGAGATAAGCACGAGCGCGCCGGACTGCTCACAAGAAATTTGCCTAGCCGAGAGCCGACGCGAACAATTCGAATGATTAGAGTAGGCTCACTCGCAAGAAAGAGATTCATGTTGGATATGGTAAGAGTTGAAATAAAGGAAGCAAGACAGGGTAAATCATCCATGATAATAGATAACGGCACAGAAGTATCGCTGATCGCATAGAAAGCCCTACCGACAAATGTAATAATGGAACCCAGCGAAGTGCTACTCACTTCGCTTACAGGAGACAAGGCTAAAACACTGGGGAACATAGAAGCCACATTCTACATAAATTGGAAAGAAGTAAGGCACCCATTACACGTACTAGACACCGAAACGCCAGAAGATACAGACAGAATCCTAGGGTTAGATTTCCTCATGACCGATCGAGTCACAGTAAACTATAACCTCAGGAAGTGCTAGTAAAGGGAGAACCCTGACAAGTGTTAAACCAGGACGCGGAAGTAACTATACCCGCGCGCACCCAGACAGTATGTCTGATACAAACAAATAGCCTTCGCGAATGAATTATAGAGAAACGACAGTTATTAGAAAGGGTATATCTAGGAGAAGGACTAACGACGCCGAAAAGGGGGCAATGCATAGGCTGCGTCATGAACACAATGAACGAATCAAAGAAGGTAGTCCTACCGCGAATTACGTTAGTCGACGTACCAGAACGCGAAATTTTTCAAGCCAACGATAGCGCCGCGGGCGTCCGGGCATTGACCGTGCACGAGTCGCTGTCAACGAGAATTACTCGAGTCATGGAACAGGTGAATTGCGAAAACCTGAATTCCGAAGAAAGAGAATCTATAATAGAAATCTGTAGGGAATACTACGATATGTTCCACATACCGGGGGATATATTAACCACGGCTACAGTAACTACACATAGGATCTCGATAACAGGTGATACCTTACCCTGCAATGTTAAACCGTACAGGTTACCCGAAACGCATAAGCACGAAGTCAAGAAGCAGGTAGATTAAATGCTAGAGAACGGGATAATACAACACAGCTCTAGCTCATGGAACGCACCATTGTTAGTAGTACCCAAAGAACCCGACGCAGCAGGAAATATCAAATACCGCGTAGTAGTTGATTACCGGGAACTCAATGTAGTTACCATAGGCGATTCGTTCTCCTTACCCAGTATCAGGGATATCCTTGATCAATTGGGAAAAGCGCAATACTTCACAACCCTTGACCTGGCATCCGGGTATCACCAGATCCCGATGGACGAAAAGGACAAGGGCAAGACTGCTTTCTCCACGTCACAGGGCCACTACGAATTCAATCGTATGACCTTTGGTCTCAAGAACGCACCCGCGACGTTCCAGCGAGCCATGACCACCGTGTTAGTCGGACTGCAAGGAATAGATTGCTTCGTCTATCTCGACGATGTCGTCATTCACGGGGCAAGCCTAAAGGAACATAATACTCGATTACAAAAGGTCTTAGACACCTTGAGCCGGTACAATATGAAATTGCAATCGAAAAAATGCGCATTCGTACGAAAGGAAGTAGGATTTTTAGGGCACATAATTACGCCAGACGGGATCAAACCGAATCTCGAAAAAAAACGGAAGCTGTATGAGAATTCCCTGTCCCAACCAAACTAAAGGAATTGCCAGCATTCCTAGGAATTGCAAAGCAGAGCAGAGCGGAGCATGAACGTCGACGTGGACGTGGACGTGGACGTGGACGTGGACGTGGACGTGGACGTGGACGTGGACGTGGATGTGGACGTGAACCGGTATAGGCGTGACGTTGAGTAACTGAAAGGTTAAAACATTTAGACGCAAAAATTGTAGACAAAAATTCAAACACCGCTACAATCAAAGACACGTCCCATTAGTTACTCGTTACGTCCGATATATGCATGCACTGCATTAAGAATAAAATTATAAAAAAAAAGAAAACTAGAACAATATTAGATTCTGAGGTTTGCAGAATTAGCACATAATTGAATAAGAATTTAATTTCTTAATTTATGAAAGTAATGATACAGAAACAACTAGTCTATTGTTTACCAACACGGTGAATTTTTAAAACAGCATTAAATACAGTATCAAATAAACAGTTTGCAAAAGCTTTTCACAACAATTATGTTTAAAAAAATTGTTAAAAGAAAAATTAAGTAAACGTAAAATATTTTAAATTATTCATCAGTAAGAGGGAATAATTTTCCTCATTTTTCGACGCAAATTGCATTCCGATATCTTTTATAATTTAAAAGTTATACGAAAATGGCCATAAATTCTTCTACCCGGACCGGGAAATTTGAAATAGATCTTTGCGACGTTATTTTGAACGAGACCATCCTAAAATTTTCGAAATTCGGGCATTACTGCTGTTCAGCGGTCGCTGGCAACCCTCCGAACACCAGGCCGGTGAATGGTTGTAATGGAATGCGTCCGTGAGGCGGTGTTGCCGTTTTCGTCTGTTCGCGCGCGCGTAGGTTGCACTTTTAACGGATGACCCTGTATTCCACTTTGTGCAATCAGCCATAAAAATAAGAAAACTCGCACTAATTGAAACATAACAAATGTATAGACAATATATTATATATGTATAAGTGTATGGGGTGTCTAGATGTATCTATGTCTATGTATGTTCGTGTGTGCATAGATGCTTATACCTATATATGTATACTAACTTAAAGTTCCTTAACTTCAAGTTGCCCGGGTTAGCTATGTATCTTTTGTCGGTGAAGGGGAGGGAGTTTTAAATAGATTTCTTAGCGTCCACCTAGGGGTTAACCGGAATCTACCTATCTTTAATGGTCATAGGATCAGTGGTTTCAGAGAAATTATGATAAGTGAGCGAGTGACTGAGTCCGTGGTATTTGGATTTTATATACATAGATAGATTATTTAAAAAAAAATAAAATAAAAAACGTTCAACTCTTGTCAAGACGAATAAAGTGATGTAATACGCTTGTGAGTATAATTCATATTTATTGAAAGAAATGCATTTCAAATTATGCAACTTCAAATTTATATAAGCACGTATGTAACGTTACACTAATGAAAATATGTTATCCCATTTAAAAGAAAATGTCGGCATCCTTGAAATTTCGTGAAATATGACATTGAGGAAAGAATACTTCCATCACAATAATTGCCCCTCTGAAGCAAATATCTTTTTCCTCTGATATTTTCTCGTATTATTAAAAACAACGGAGATATTGTAAGTTTAAATGTTAGGTGACTCACCCTGTATATTTTAATGTGTGGAATGACACTGAGTGAAAGTTACAGCACACACCTAGTGTTACAAAACCCTAATGGAGTTTGTCAAAATGAGCCTTCGTTTTTTAAAAAATTGAATTTAAACTTTGGCACGGTTGGAGTATAAGCTCGAATATGTAAGCGATGTTATCAATCAGCGGTTGTAGCTACGGCGGTAAAGTGTTCGCCTACGATGCTACTGGTCTTCTTTTGGTATCCCCCTGGGAAAGAATTTCCTACGTAAGACCCAAGGGGTAAGGTACCCTAGTAGCATTTATTTGTTGGGAGTTTGATGGACCATTGACGTGTTATCGGTTGACCAACTGTTGAAGTGTCGCTCTGTTTTTAAATGGGCCAACGATTGAAATCAACCCTGGCGCCACGTCATATGTTAACATAAAGGCCGAACTGAAGTGTTTCTTTCCATACGCCCAACTAAAGATTTACTTCAAACAGACGTCTTACAGCCGTTCAGATGGCGTCTTAATGAACTTCAAAAGACGTCGTAAACATGTCTCCTTCAGGTCTGGTTTAGGAAAAAGAATATGGCGGTGAGGAGAATCGAAGCAACCGCTGTTCGCAACTACCCAACATACTTCCTTGTAAACACGTTTAATTTTTAGGTACCTACATAAGTAGTAGTAATCCTTTTTAAAAAATGCGCAGTGACGCGAAATATTCTACAAAATATCACCATTCGACCTTTCGACTCATTCCTTAAAATCTCACATTCGTCTTAAGACAGACGTCTTTAACCCGGGGGTAGACGCGTCAAATAACTTACGTTTGTAGGCGCACGTCGGTCATTTCGACCGATGGTAATGTAATCAGAAATAACTTAATAAAATGACTAAAATAATATAAATAATGCATAAAATTGTATTTTACTTACTTCAGAATCGTTATACGTAAATAATCTTAATTTTTTATGATAAAATGATTAATCGTATTATAATATTATGAGTTCTGGAAAATTTATTTTTATACAAATGATGCATTGTAATTGATTTTAAAAATAAAATGTTATATAAAAATTTTTACGAATGCAAAATATAAAATTATATTGTCTATTTATCAATTTGAATTTATCACTTGATTTTTAATTTTCAATAATAGTAATTATCTAATATATTTTATATTTATATTTGTTTTTCAAAAAATATACTTATAAATTTATGGTTTCATAAACGTACTAAATATTTATATTTTCCTCGGATTAGAAACTGTATTTTGAGAATAAAGAATAAATACTTACGTTTCCTTCACTCAAAGTAAACGCCTCCTCTACATCTGATATCTCTATATCCGCAGAATCAATTTCCGAATCTGTATCGTGATCGGATTATATAACATAATCGGAATCTTCTGCGGATTCACTGATCTCGTCTTCAATGTTTTCAATCAATAAGAAATCTCGGAAATTAATATTAGCCATGATTGCCACACAGTATGCGTCGTACGCGACAGACGAAATGAGACTAACGTTAGCAGGCGCGCTATGGTCGAAAAGACCGACGCGTAAATATGTACGATTTAAAACCTACACGAGTGCACTAAGTGTCGCTCCGTAACATAAATAAGTCAAGAACTCCTTCAAAGAGGAATAGCTCTATGGAAAAAGTAAACAGTCGAACGCTATGGATCATGTTTCAAAACATGAAATCGTCGGTCGAAAAGACCGACATGCGCCTACTCCCGGGTTAAGATGTCTGAAGACGGGTGTTTTAAAGATGTCCTAAGAAGGTCGTAAGACGTTCAGACCAAGAAAAAATGTAAAACAGACATCTTTAAGACATCGTGTAATATCTGGGTATCGATGACAAAAAGCACTTTTTTCTGAATTGATATTATTTCCACTTCTTTAGACTAAAGTGGAAAAATTTAAAGAAATAAATAAATTTCAAGACTGCACACAACAAAACTTTAGTGGGCCAACTATGGCCCGACATTAACAAACTCAGAAGAAAAGAAAAATCACAACTTGGAATATATGTAATAACAAGTTTTTGGATGTAGCAAAGTTTCTGACTTTTGTAAGACATTTAAAGGTTGGCTTACTTTGGTTGGCCCAATGTTGTATCATAGTTGTAACTTTTTTGTTAATTAACCAACCACAGTAATTGTAGGCCCAACTTTGAATATTCGTAGGCAAGCTGTCGTAACTTTTTTGCCGTTGGCCCTATTTTGGGAATTTGTAGGCAAAAACACTAAATATATCCCAACTAATTCGCAGGATCATTGCCGAAACGTTGTAGGAATAATTCCTGTAATATTGCTCAAAGTTACAGAAATATTTCCTGCAATATTGCACGGGGGCGGACATACGAATATTCCTATAACGTTTCGGGAATATTTCGTATAGGTAATATTCCAAATTTTCCACCGTAGGATTTTCGAGACATTACTGCCTTATGTGCTACAATCTTATGTGGTATAGATGTAGATATAGATATGACAACCGAAAATTTTCAAATTGAAAATTAGAAACGAATATATTCGTTTGTTTACATAGATAATTTTAAACTCTGAAATACTTACACTATTCACTGCAAAGTTCAGGAATCGTGTATAGATGCAATACTACATTTCATTAAATTGGCGAAGTGTGGCAGTTGGAAGTATTAATGGTACCTAAATTCCTTTTTAAATGCATGAGTATCTAGATTAAAGCAAGGTCACAACAAATGTGCGTAAATTGAAGTTGTGTAAATGTACACGTTTACTAAGATCGAGGGTTACATACATCTTTATGTTTAGAATGCACATGCGCATTCTACATTGCGTATAGGAAATACGGGTAGAGAATGGGGAGGAAAATCGTGAAGAGTGGTTGGGACGTCGATGAACGAACGCCCCCGCTTAGTGGTCTCTTTTGGCGCGTGGGTGCTTCCAAGGTCATCGCAAGAGCAAAATTGCTACGACGCCTCCGTCCCGACGCCGGCGCATAAATCGTAGGAGTAGTATAAATGTGTGTGTATGTGTGTCTGTGGAGGGGGGGGGGGGGAGTGGCGCCTGTGTACACTTAACTATCGCTTTACGCAGTTTCAATTCACAGAAGTTTCTCATTCAAGAATTTATAAAAAAAATTCTTATCACTATATATATTAACATTTAAAAATCTAGGATTATGTATTTCCTATGTGTATATGTTTTATTATGCAATATTAAATAAAATCAGTTGCTAATTTTAATGTGTTTAGTAGAACATTTGATAGTTTATATAGATAATCGCATTGCTTCTGCTCAGAGCTAATAAGAACGCATAATTAATGTAATTTAATTTTTATCCAAGTGCGCTTGTCAAATTTGAAATAAATTATATATATATATATATAATATATAATAATTTATATGTGTAATATCGTGAGTTTCATTATTTATTGGATTTTAAAATTTTGTATTCAAGTTCGTGTTTAAATTTTATAATAATGGAAAATAATAATACACAAATCTAAAAAATGAATATAAAATCAAACCTAAAAAAATAAACTTTATTCATATAATAAGTCTAATTATTAATAAAACTTCACCAACTAAATTTAAAAATACAGGTGAGGCTATATTACGTGTCGTGCAATTTATTCTTACGTTACGATATAGTAATACACCTACCACGATCTGATATTTATAAACAACGATTTATAAAATTAATTATACAGATACTTGTGTGTAGGTATCTTTATGGTAAAGTGATCTAATTGTAGCCAAACATAAATTATTAAATTAAACAGTACATACAGTGTTTATTAATCATATGAGAAAAACAGTTTATTCAAAACATGGTTTATTCAACGACTCTATCCTTTTCTCAATCTTTCTGCCTAGTTTTACGCCTACACCTAAATAATTATGTACGTCTACGCATTTTTCTATCCTCATTGACTGCAAACATGTCGAGAATATTCTCGACTGTTATACACGAATGAAAAATGATGAAATCAACCATATAAATCTGTAATGAATCAAGAAAATAATCTGTTTAAGCTTCACAGTAATTAACTTATAATTTAGGAGAATAATTTTATGGTTGATAATTAATTTATAATTTCATGGAATTATAAACGTACCATTTGTATAAACACGTTTTCCAATATACAATGGGATGAAAATTGAATAAAAGTTAATGTAACTGAAAGAAAATACAATAAAATTATTTATAAAGGTAAGTATGTATACGTAAAGTACGTATGTAAAGAATGATATAAATAAAACCCTCTTGAGAGCTGACAATGTACATACATCGGCTGATTGTTCTATACGGACAATAACAAAGTTTTCTATAAGATAAACTTATCTCGATAGAACACTTTTTATCCAATATCTTCATTATTTGCGTAATACTAATACAGTCAGCTGTACAACTTTATCATATAAAAAGAGAGCAGGAAAAGGTGTGATAAAGGTCGAGAAGGGAGGGACAGGATGTTCTCGATCGTTAAAGCGCTACAGCGCCCTGCCACGCGATCCTCACGCCCAAGGCACTCATTCATAAACTTGAGCTTCGTTAATTTTTACACTAAATGATGTTTCTAGTAATTATAACTTCTTCATGAAGTAATACTATTCAACAATTTGTCGAATTAAAGTACTTTTCAACACCATCCCTTTCCACGCATGTTTTATTTAATATGTACTTACATATTAAATCATTATATCATAACAAGGACTTCACCGATGATCTGAGAATATTTACGACAACTTAAATGTTCTTTTTGGTAAAGGTTTATGATGCAACAGGGAAAGACATATCTAATGAAACAATAATTGGAAACTGGAAACTAATCTGGTATCTTCAAGACTGGTTATGTTGAAAACAACGACTTATTTCAAAAGATTGTATTATGTATTTTCAATCTTTGCTTTTTGTGTGAAATCGCCTCTTGTCGCGTTATGACATGTATTTTAAGGATTAGAGTCGATGATAACTCGTCTGTTCCTACTGGAGAGATAAAATACCTATTGGAAAGCACTAGCCTGCGATCAAGTAAAATCTGTTATTGACAAAGATACATATTTATAAATATATTATGGCGATTACACTTAGAAAGTGGAAAATAGTACAAAAATTGTAAAATTCAAAAAGTAAATTAATGTACCGAATGAATAATATGAAACTGATCAACGTGTCTAACATTATTTTTGCTCTCGATAATAGAAATGGTTATCCTGTAAACGTTTATGCTGATAACGGTCACACCTGTTTCTCTGCAGAATAGAATCTAATTTGTCTGATCAACCCTACCTTGGTTGAAGGTCGTTGTTGGAGGGATATAAATAAAAGTAGAGTGGCTGTATGACTGTGAGTATGTAGCTGGACTTGCATTGAGCGGTGGCTTCATTCATGGTTTGGCGGCGCACGCGCACTTCTGTCTCTAACGTAGAAATTGTTCTATCGGATGACCGACTATGTAGGAACGGACTACATACGTGTGCATACGTACGCTGTAGGTGCTGCAATCATATCTTCCTGGAATGCCAACACGGGGCTAAGATTTAGTTCACAGAACGAAATACACGGATGGGATATTTTGTGTACATTCTGCATTTGTACAAAGAAGAGAAATAGTAATTGAATGTGACAGTAATCGTGGTTGTAACAGTGATTGTGCAGGTGACAAATGTTTTACTAGTTAATAATTTTTAGTTCAAAGAAAACTAATTTGAGGACAGAAATTGTAAAGCACGTACATAGGTAGATACATACCTACCCTTTTCGTCCTCTGATCATTCATTTGATTTCTACGTGATCATTTTTATGCTGAGTTGGTACATTTAACTAATTGTTTCACTACAACTATACATGGATTCATATCAGTGAGTAGCAAGCACATGGAATTTTGCTTCAACTATTTCTATGGAATTATATTAAAAAAGAATTTTATTGTAAATTAGTGAGTGGTGCAAACATTCGTAAATGCCTACGTATACAATAATCGTAGCTCTGTATTAGGATGATATTCCCGATTAAATGCAAAGCATGATAATCATTTCGAAATTATATTAATATTTTCATTAAACTTATACCATTTATTGTCACAACTGTATTAGTAACAATATCCGAAGAAAGTTAGAGGAAGAAAATTTAAAGGGAATAAAAAGAATAGGTATAAGGAAGAAGGATAGAAATTCGAGTGAGGGGTGAAAATGCATTCTCTCGATTGGTCGAGGGAAGCTTGCCGGCTCGTCAGAGGAACGAAGCGTGGTGGGGAGGGGTGTTAGGCTTCGAGTTTCAACGGGATTTAGTCGAGTAAACGTAGTCAGAAGTTCAGTGTGGATCGGAGACTCGACGCGGCCAATGATATTTTGTTTGGCGAGCACGTGTCGTATACTAATAATTTCGTCCTTCGATAACTCTGAGTTTACTCGCGAAGTCTAGTGTCTATCTAAATGTAATTAGTGGAAAAATAAATCGATACAGAGGTATTTCGGGTCTTTTTTGGCCTTGCACAGTTCTGTTATTATATCAAAATTATTTCGAATATGTTTAAAAGGTGAAATACATGGTGCTTGTTGTTTAAACGAAGCGAATGACCCGCTGAATATCTAGCATTTTTCAAAGAGTTTCATCGTGACGAAGGTATGTATATAAATATACGCTTCATTCTGTCTCTGTATCCTATTTACTCTCCTTCATTTTTCGTAAATTGTGAATAAGAAAGATTCTTAAAATATCAAATTCTAATTCCGATTTATACCTATAATCAAAACGGAATGAGAATCACGGGAACCGATGATGGAATAATAATTGGGATTTTAAAATTTCCTTGTCATAGTTCGAATGTGGTCGTTTACGTTTCCGTATTTATGTCGTAAAGTACTCTCCTCGGACGACATTGAAATTCGAACGAGAGGGAAAGTATGTATGTGTGTGCATACATACAGACCTACAACAGCGCTGTCTGACGACAGTGAAAACGAAATCAAGAAATTTTGTTTGTTTTTACTGTAACCATTGTACTTGCACCTTACGGAAACCTCGATATTACTTCAAACGAAAAATAACGACTTTTTCAGAATATTTATAAATCGTTCATACATACGTAAGTTGCCAAACATTAAATCTTATAAGGAAATATTAGAAAAATCCGTTACTCCTAACGTTTCGTAATGCATCAAGCATGTTTTTAAATAGAAGCGTGTATGCTGGTTTGTATTCGAGGAATGCACATGCACATTGCACACGTACCTACATTTCACTTTGTTTAGGAAAAATTTTTGTGTGATATAAAAATGGCAATTCGTGTTCGTGTTTATGTTTATGACAGTGTGATTTATGAAATTATGTATATGACTACGTAGAACGTATACCTAAAAGATTCATGAGTATGTACAATAAAATGATTCATCTTCTTTGGAATAAAATACGTCGCCTTTCAAGATATTAAAAGAAATCTTGATGAAAGAATTCCTTTCGGTAAGAACTTTCAGTCGTGTCCAATGTGTGCATGCTTGTGAAAAGAAATAATTCTAACTACGAAATTTCGCAGTTTATCTTGAAGTATATTACGTATATCTACATCTGCAATTATTGATAGTTGTATTAATAAAGAATAGCTGCAGATAATATTCTTATACTATAAATATCAATATTCTCTGTCACTAAAGGAAATAATTTGCAAAACTTATGTTCCTTTTACCTTCTATTTCCATAATATCATTACAATAGATTCTTGTTTAAGTATTTAAATAAATATGGAACATTAACACATTAATACTTTATAATGAAATTGTTGATATTTGTATGCTATTTAAGAGCTAAATATGTTCGCAATTTTCATTTTCATTATAGCTTTTGTTATTAAAATGTCCTTGTACATAACGACATAATTTTATTACCATACAAAATTATGTAGAATTAATAAGAAACTTTATAACGTATATTTATAATGTATTAAAATCTACGTTAAATTCTAAAGTTTCTTATTAACTGTACATAATTTGGTATGGTTATAAAATTATAATGAGAGAGAAAGAGAGAGAGAGAGAGAGAAATCACAAATTCCTATGAATTTGTTAAATATTAGTTCTTTATATATTTCGTACAATGAATTGAGAATTAACAGCTAATACTTAACAAATTTATATGAAACTGTAATTGCTCTATCACCATATTTTCTACAAACATGTAGTTGCTCGCAATTTTTTGCGTTTATAATTCGTTGAGATCGCAGTGTTGTACGTTACTATGTATAGGACTTATAGAAAATGACAGATACCTCACTTTCTCTTTCTTTTGACCCTTGGAGAAAATAGCAGGTCTAACCTTGGTCGCCATGGCAATTTCAAGGATAGCACCCTCTAACTGCTGTATACCAGCTGCTGGAAAAGTAAAAGGAAAAACTTTACAGGCAAACGTGCAGTATTTTCGTTCAAAACTAATCTTAACCCTGACATTACATTGACAAACCTAATAATGAAATGAATTTTGCTATTTAATGTCAATTCACATTTGTAAATGTGTGTACATGTTGTCACATGTACAGATTATAATCTTATTACCTAAGTAATATATAATTTTATTTAGGCAAGAATCATTTTAATACGTTTATTAAATGTTTACCCTGTATATAATATTTAACCTGTAATGGAGTCCTAAGAGTTCTTATGATGTCTTAATTTAATAATACAAACAAGCAAAGACCTTGCATTACTACACATATAAGCATAAAACTTAAAATCAATATGTACAGCGTATATTCCAACATTTAACAGCCATATTCTATCACTCTATTCCATACGTTCCCAGATTCAAGGGTGCGTCATTAAAGCGTTACATCAAACAATAGTAAGGATATACCGAGATGATAGTAATTTCATTTAATTTTTCGTTAAAAAATCGTAACATGCATCCGTGTCAATATAAACCTAATAGCATTGAAAGATTAAAAACATGTTGAATCGATACGACATAATAATATGATGAAATTTTCATTGATATTTTTTTTAAACAGTTTGAATAGGTACCGTAAACTGGGGGAACATTGGCAGCACGGGTAACATTGGCATACGCTGGAATTACATTGTTTTACGTCAGATTAGTAAAACTTAACCTGTTAATGATATTTATATGATGTGCCAATGTTACCCCAGTACGGTAATGTTTTTAACATGTATTAAAGAAGGAAAAGGACAAAAATTTTATGCATTTCGACACTTGTAGTACAATCACAAAAGATGCAATGTTACGATAGGATACTTAAAGCAAATGTAAACATGTTAATTTTTATATTATATAACAAAATGTTTCAAAAACTTGCTAATGTTCCCCCAGTTTACGGTACTGTAATCACACAAAAATGTTCAGAACAGAATAATAATCCTATATTTTTTATTGAAAGAAAATTGCAAAATCTTGATACGAAGATATATGTACATGCAACTCACAGATTAAAATGTATGTAGGAACAATTATTCTTTAACACCTTTGCATGATAAGTACAAACCAATAAATGAATTGTATTGTCAATTTATGCTATTAGTAGTTTCTATACATATCATGTTTTTTTATACATTTTTAATCCATGTCTATACAAATTAATAAGGAAAAAATATATATGTTTATATGTTTATATGTATTCAGCATATAAACTATTCTGCATAAAACTACAGAATTGCTTTTTGCAAAAATATTCTTCGATCATCAGTCATCACATTTCTATCACTTATTAATAATTTTTAATATTATAAAAATTTATTTTATGTAGGTTTCTTTTTTCATAAGTTCTGACCAAGTTACTTAACATATTCTGATACCCTTTCCAAAGCTTATTCTGTTTGCTACTCAGGAAGTACAAGAATGTAGATGAGTGTGATAAATTTACTAAACGACTGATTTTACGGAACACGAAAAATTTATTTTTTAAACACGTACAATTTTTTAAATAAAATATGGTGATCTTGCTGTAATGCAGCATGTTGTTGAATAAAATCTAAAAACAAGATTTAAATATTTTGTCAAGTTCTTTAATTTGTTTTAGACTTTAAAATATTCAACTACAAGGCAGATTTAGAAAATGTTAAAAAATGTTTAAAGAATTCTCTTTAAATAATCTTACTGCATTCGAATAATGCCCTATTTCAAATGCTCCCATCATATAAGTAATTGCGATATACATACATATAAGGTCTTCCGTATATCATGATCTAGAAAGTGTGAGAGAGGGAGAGACGCGTGTATTGTCTGCAAGTCCTTTTTCTCTGTCTTTCTTTTTTACCGTCCTCTTGCATTCACGACCGATCGAATGTAGAATTTTCATTTCCAAAATACGTCCCTAGCTGTAGATCACCTTAAGTTATATACATGAATTTCTCCTGTTATCATCTACAAAAATATGGTAACGCAAACATATCGTTTAAAAAATAAAACAAATTCTTTGTTGGCCCTTTAAAACTTAATAAATCTATAAAATTATGTTTTCGAAGAAGCACACCCTATACCTATATATGAGGTGTTTGCAATCAATAATCGTTTTATAAATGATTATGAATGCCAAATTATATATAACTAGCTTTACTACTCGGCTTTTCTCGAAATTTAGATTCTGAATCTAGAAATTTTTTTTTAATTATGTCTTTTGAGAAAATAATCACATTCATTTGGATTAGCTAGGCACAATCAGCTGAGACACATTTCGTGACCTCAGAGTTTACCATCCGAAAGTTTTTAGGCGACTGACAAACGCACAAACACTTTCCGACTAATGTTCATATTAGAATTTGCAGTATGTAGGTACATATAAACTACGAAGACATTTCACTTATTTTCCTTTTCTTTTTATTTAGTGAAAGGTTACGGTGTTTGTTTGATTGCGATTACTCAAACATTTGATACTACTTATTATGTACTACCATTGAGCTCTAAAAATATCTGGAGAGTGAACAGAGCAGTGGCGGCCGGTCCGAGAAAGAGGGAAAATAACGGGTGAACCTACTCTGTCTTACAACAGGCTATGGATGCATAGTCATGTGAGTGAAGTTACCCGCTCACACATACATACATAAAGCCGGGTCCAGACCTGAATGAGTATACGCTGAGCAGGCTGAGCGCGTACGAATATTTTGATGTGGACGGGTGAAACGGTAGCCAGGGCCGCATGCTTCTACGTCAGAAAGGGTGAGCGTGAACGCATATGCAAGTGTGGACGTGTCATTCGTGGTGACCCGGCGCATGCGACCCGACTCGCGAATGCCGGCGAAGGCACATGGCCTGAGCCGACCGTTGTCGGTTTTCTTCCGCACATCGAAGAGAATTTGGAGTGCATTGCGTTCAGCGTGGAAGATAGAAGCAGATGTGATACTTTTCTAAAATCCTCGATGTCTCGAATTTTCATAATATTGAAATATATGGTAGTCCATGTGAAATTAGGGAGGGTTAAGTCCTCATTTTTGCAGATTCGAAATTGTTTAAAAAATACAAATCTTCAAAGTTACCTGCTTTCGGTGATTTTTACGAAACCCGCCTACAGAAATTAATTTTAATGACCTAAATTATTGAAGGTATGGACTCGCGTCTTTTTATTTTAATCACGAAAAAGCTCTATTTCGCTGAATAATTTGTCTTTCTTTTCTTCACTACCCCCTGCATTGTTCTTAATTCATAAAGCCTGATCGACTCGCTGTTGTGTTAAAAAAATCACATGAAACTATTTTTAACGAATTCAGCTTGAAATGATATAAATCAATTTTTCACGAAATTTCCTTCATTATGGTCCGAATTACGTCGGTCTTGGTGTTAGTTTCATCGGCGAAACACAAGGAATCAATTGACGTCGTTTTCGCAAAGATCTGATGAGAAATGCGGAACTCTTGGACATTTCTGACATTTTAATGGTATTCCAACCGTTTCGAGGATCGAAACCCATAAAATTCGGTGAAGCACTGTGGGGGTTGTCCTCGCCACGGGGTACCAGGTGGCACCTCTTTGATAGGCGTCGCTGGGGAATCACCCTGTATTGGTAAACAGGATGACTCAGAGAATTTTGCTGTACGTTTATTTAGCTAATCACACCATCTTTACGACTGCGGAATTGGCTAAGCTAAGCACAGAAGTTGGCGAAGAAAGACACAATGGCACTTTCGACCCCTCCGCATGCGTCATTCGTGCGTGCTCAGCCTACTCAGCGTATACGCATTCAAGTCTGGACCCGGCTTAACACAGATAGTACAGAGTGAGAGGGATAATAGGAAGAAGGATAGGTTTACCGCTTATCTTCTATTTTCCACGGACCGCTGTCACCTCTATTTCTTCCCACTGCTATTCACTTTCCAGGTATGTTTAGAGTTCAATGTGTGCTACACAATAATAATTTAAATTTGCTCGAGAACAAGCATAATGAACATAATGAGCATTTTTGACAGATTGAAAACCAAGCTAGAGAAGAGCTAAAACTAAAACTTCTTTAGCATTATTTCTAATATCTATTAGACGGATCTTTTCTATAAAGCATTTCATTTCTATCTTTGCGTGAATTTGACGGTTGCGATGCCTATTTATGTCCTTGAATTGATCACTTCACACCCCTTCATATTGTATTATGTGTACAGTCACTCACAAAACTCTTTTTACACCCAGAAAAGAAGCCATTTGTAGTAAAAAGAGACACTTACTTAGAAGGGACGTTCGGCAACCCGCAAATTCAGAAAATTATGAAACATGGTGTGCAAGTGAGTAGTTCATCCGTAACGCAACCCTATTTTTTGTTGGTGCCTTAGGGCAGTTTTGGCGGGGGGGGGGGGGTGAAATCACCCTTTGAAAAATAATGCAGAATTTTCTTTTCCGTGGAATATCTCAAGAACGGTGAGAGACATCGAAAAGGAATTTAAACAAAAGTTGCATCTTTTTTTATATCTACAAAACTGCGTGAAAATAATTCTCGAAAAATCAATATTTTTCAAGTTACACCCACCACCAACCCTTATCATTAAGTTTTTTTTATTTTGCAAATATATGCTGAAATACCTCTGCGTAATCTCTTTTTATACATGTATATAGTTTATGTGTTACATTTTTTCTTTTAAAGAAATAAAACCTGTATTATCGAATTTGAAGTCTATTTTAGCAGTTTCCATTAACACAATGGTTTCTTAAAGCAATATTTAAAATATTATTTATATAAAGTTTAGGCAGCTTGTATTCATTGGCACCAATGTATATAATTTCTATGAAATTTTCAATTTATTATGAAGATTTTTATTTATTGTCGATTCACTTCTAATCGCTTATAATGGGTATAATGATTATCTATGTTAAAAATATGTTTGCATAGAATATTCGATCTTTCAAATTCTATAATTGCAGAGAAAATAATGTTTAAAAGTATCACATTCGCTTTTCAGCGAATATTGTAAGCAAACCTATTTTAGCATAGATAATAATTATACCCATTATAAGCGGTTAGAAGTAAATCGGCAAAAAATACAAATTTTCATAAAAAATAGAAAATTTCATAGAAAATGTATACACTGGTGCCAATGCGCAACCTGAAGGTGAAGTCTGAGAAATCCTTTCAAACCCAGATTATGGACCACCTTAGGCAACTTTTGTCACCTACATCAATATTGTATCTGAAAAAAATATTTTCGCTGCACCTTAACGTCTTGCTTGAATAATTGAAAGCTGTCTAAATTTTAAATAAATAACATTTTAAATATTGCTTTAAGAAACCATTTTATTAATGGAAACTGCTAAAATGGACTTCAAATTCGATAATAGAGGTTTTATTTGTTAACAAGGAAAAATATAACACATAAACTATTAACGTGTATGAAAATAGATTATCCAGAGGTATTTCAGCATATATTTACAAAATAAAAAAACTTGTTAAGGGTTGGTGGTGGGTGTAACTTGAAAAAATGTGGATTTTTCGAGAATTATTTTTACGCAGTTTAGTAGATATGAAAAAAGGATGTAATTTTTGTTTAAATTCCTTTTCGATATCCCTCGCCGTTCTCGAAATATTCCACGGAAAAGAAAATTCTGCATTTTTTCAAGGGATGCTGTCACCCCGAAAAACTGCCCTATAGGGTTGCGTTACAGATGAACTACTCACTTTCACACCATGTTTCATAATTTTCTGAATTTGCGAGTTGCCGAACGTCCCTTGTTAGTTTAATAAAATATTTACTTATTACCATATGAAATATTAGTAACTATTTTATAACAAAATGTAGTATTCTTCAGAATTCAGTATTTCCTCGTTACGGGCTCGATTTGGTGTATACAATACGGACTTTTCGATATCCCCACCACTTCTGTCTCGCTCTTGTCCGGCGAAGGCGAGAGTGAGATGGAACGAGAGCGAGCGAGGACGGTACGAGACCGACGACGCGTTGATGTTTTGTCTCGCTCCGTCGGGCGACGCATGCGCGATGGTCGCGAGCGCTTACCGTGAACCGGGCCTGCTTCAAGATTTTACGAAGCGGTTTTCGTGCTCACGGTAAGTGCTTGCGACCATCACGCACGCTCGCCGCGCATGCAATGTTCCATCTCGCTCCCCCCTTCGGCCAGAAAGAAGCAAGAAACGAACACTCGGAATTAGGGCTCTGTTCACGATACGGGCTCAACGCCGGTCCCGACAAGCGAACCACTAACGGGGAAATACTGTAATTTGCGTGAGTGAAAAGCAGGGAGTCGAGACCGAAGCAGAAACCGAAATTCAGACCGGTCACATATCGGTCATGTGAGCAGTATCCGTAACGAAAGTGGGGAGAAATTTTGACCGTAATAGTGAGAGGATGTAAAAGCGAACCGAAACTGCTGACCGATTTCATTTCGGTCGGGAATCGGGGACCGTAATTCTGAGACGAACCGGTCGCCACTTCATGTATGGAGCAGTCCGCCGGCTGGTCAGGGCTTCGGGTAGGTTCGGTTCGGTTGGACCTAGCTGAATAGATCGGGAAGGTATGTATGCTGTTCTTGTCGCTCACATTGTTTGTCTCTCTCGTAACGGGATTTTTGAAAGCAGACTGTTGCAGTTATTTGTTATTCGGTCAGTGTCGGTCCCAAACTGCGCCGGTCTACCGAGATATTGTTGTATTTGAAACTGTACATTAAGAAGATATTCGTTAATATAAAAAAAATCATTGTTAAAATACAAATAACAAGAAAATGATTGGAAATACAATTTTTCATGTGGTTATTTCAAAAGTATGTCCAAGTGTGAAATAACTGAAGATATAAACGTAACAAAATGTAAATATATATTTAACAAAAAATTAAATAACAAATTACACAGCGAAATTTATTACAATGTTTCAATAGTTATCTCCCGCAAGAACACACGAAAACATTATTTTACATCTTCTAAATCAGTTGCTGTATAAGCGTTAGTTCTTCAATTTTTATTACGACAAATATGTATAAGGAAGGAGAGTGGTACATCGGAAAACGCCAACGAAAGGACGCATCCCGAGATTTTGTCCATGGATCATTCCAAGGCTTCATTTTCTCTAGGGCGAGAACAAAACACCCTGTATTTGCGTTGAACCATAACATTTTATGGAACAGGCACTTTTGAGTATACCTAACCCCTATTGAAATTCAAATAAAAGCAGTTAAAGAAACTCTTTCGCAGGCATAAATGACGCCATTATGGCAGATACGAGACCAGTCGATTTTATACGAGACCTTCCATGGTTGATTGCGATGTAAATTTTGAACATACCATACTAGGAACAAGCTTATTTTGTAGACAGTAAGCTAGAAATATGGTCATATTTATTTAAAATTTAAAAACATACGGTGAATGTCCCAATTTCTGCACATTTAAGAGGTTACTCGTCATAAAGAAGGTATACAAAATTTGTTTGTGATAAAAATTTGCAGAGTAATTGATTAATTCTTTAATAATAAATCAACCAATTCAAAAACTATTCCAGAAAGATATTTCAAGATGTTTAACTATTAGTAATTTGTAATTAAATATAATGCTCTAAATGTTCGTATTTCTGCTTACGAAGAATAGCGATGTACGTATTTCTACTCACCATTTGTACCAATTTCTGCTCACATAATATGTTGCCTTTCAGATTAAAATAAATTACATCTTTTGTGAAGATGTTTTATAACACAACAGTACAGTATAAAATAATGATAAACAAAAAATAAAACGCTTTCGAATAGAAATAGAGGTTACAGTATATATTGAATTGTTATGTTACTAAAATTTTTGTGAGTAGAAATGCGGACGTGGCGGTGATTCACTTGACCCTAAACCTAATCACCTGTTTTCTACTTAAAATAATTAAAAATAGTAAAAAAAAACTCCACATCCAGAGCACAATACGGTATCTGTTTTGTTTATTAAATAAGAATTTTTACTGCAAAAACTATTTTCTGCCGAATTATCGAATACCATTAGTGGTGCTATTCCTTAGCACAACCAGCTAGAACACGGTCTAAAAAAACGTGAGTCCCTCATTTGAAAAGTTTTTCGTTGCTTATGCTGCACTTTGACTAGCCCCAAGCTCGTATAACACTCGCGTAAATGTTCAAATAATTTAGAATTATTTTGTTGCAACTATACTACAAACGTAACGCTTATAATAATAAGAAAAATACGAAATAAGCAGAAATGGGGATATTCACCTTATAATTTTGCAGGCAAAATTAGGAAAATAGGAATTTGCTTTGTAGTGGATCTTGCATGAATAAATGACTGCTCATTTAAAACAAGAGTAGATATGTATATATTTGTAACAATAGTACTGAACATAACGTCTTCGCTCGTGACTCTCCGGCAGCACACTCAAGACTGGCTCGCTTGCCGGTCTCCGGTAGAACACGCCACGCTCGCACAACGCTGGGCGCGAGATTCAAATAGCTCGGGCGGCTGGCTCCTTGGCCATAAGCCCGCTATAGTTCGGCCATTCTGAGCACTGAGATTGCCCTCAATTTCCTTACATCATTCGTTTCGGTGCCTTCCGGCAATCGGACTTAAAGATTAACCCTTTTCCTGCTCTATGAGCCACATAAGGTAAGTACGCATAATAGAATAATTCATAAAATAACTCGTTCATAACATCTATACATAAGGTAGATACATAAAATTGGTACATAAGGTGAATATGCGTAAGGAAACTTTACACATGGTGAGTATATCATAATCCTCTTTGGTTTTTCGTAAGACAGTTAAAACTAAGATAAGAATGTTTTTATAATTAACGCAATTAGGGCACGATCTCTGTATTCTAATCACGCACTTAACGTAAATGGTTATTACAGGAATAATATAAAATAAAGGAACTTTGTTTGTTTCATGAAACAGTGACTGTCTTCCTGGAATTCAACCAGGGTTCTGGGGCACGGCAGTGCCCCCGCCGAGTCGGGTCGGGCGCTTGCCGTAAGCACTCTTTTCTGAAAGCAACTCAGCGTACTTTTGACCCCCCCCCCCCCTATTTTTGTGCTGGAGTTACGCAGAAAACTGAAATTTTACTGAAACCTAGTACTTTGCAAACGGAATTAAACCCCCCAAATTTCACATTTCTATCATTTCTACTTCATAAGATATTTGAACTCAAAGTTTCGTTATTTCGACACTGACCGATTATCAAAAATCAGACGTACTTCCAGCAGCCTTAAAAACTTGAACTTTGGCAGAAAGGTAGTGTTTGGGATACAATGAAAGGAAAAATTAAAAAATCTGGAAAAATCCTTTTCTCTAACACTTTATGAAAGAAATTCGATATCTCTGGAACCACTGAACCCATAGCCATGAAATTTGATAGGCACATCCCTCTTAGTCCCCAGGTGTTCGCTAAGAAATTTAAAAAAAAAAATTCGCCGCCCTATTATCGAAAAACGATACATGAATGTTTAGCCCCCGCGCGCGTCACGCATGTTTCGGTCCTGACGCCGTAACGCAGTCACAACGCAGAGCCCCCCACTCTGCAAAAATCGCGTGATCCTCTCACGCGAGGCGCGAACGCAGCCGCAACCGCCAGATGGCTGGGTACCCGAGAATCATGATTCTCGCGTGTAAATATTTACGGTTTCGCTACAAATATCGCGGCGCGACAACGGATATACGCCCAATACAATCGCCTATTCACTTACAAAAAAAAAAGTGAAATCTCATCAAAAATATTTCATGTAAAAAATGTAGTCGAGTCTCGTGACTCCTTTACCCTTAAAAAGTTGTGAGATGTCATGTAGAACCGAGTCTAGCGCTCTAATTAATTCTGACACTTTCATTCACAAATCACTCCAAGTCTACATCTTTAGTTAAAGAACATTTTGCGACTTGGCAATTACGCAGTACGAGAATGTGACGGAAGTTGCTTACATTTTAATTATGTATTTATAGCGTGAACTTAATTTTACATAACATTGTAAGGTGTAATAACTTCCCTGTGCTGCGTAATTGCCAAGTCACAAAATGTTCTTTAACTAAATATATAGACTTGGAGTGATTTGTGAATGAAAGTGTCAGAGTTAATTAGAGCGCTAGACTCGGTACTACATGACATCTCACAACTTTTTATGGGAAAAGGAGTCACGAGACTCGGCTACATTTTTTACATGAAATGTTTTTGAAAGGATTCATATTTTCCGGCACAAACACCTTCAAAGGGTCTCTGAGTCAGCCGATGACCCTCGGGATCACACACTATACATCTATCTTTTTCTAATACTCTCTTAACTACATAAGGACCTCGAAACTTTGGCAATAATTTTTTATTTGTACCCGACGTCACGTTGATATTTTTAATCGTGATGTAATCCCCCACTGAATATCGAGTAGGTGGCTTATGTCGGTTATGATAATAGGAACGATTGTTCCCATTTGCCGTGTGTATTTTAGAAACAGCGCTCTCTGGTATATTTTCTAAATCCCGATCTTCCGACAATAAAATTGATCTTCTAGGATACAACAAAAATCATCCTTAATTGGCCCAACCTGGTTTGTGCCGAATAACAATCTAGACGGCGTATCTCCGATCGATCGGTTTACGCTATTATTAAAAGCATACTCTACGTCCGCTAAGCAGTGACTCCATGAATGTAAGCTTGTGCTTAATTTTGCTAACATCGGTGTTAAGGGTCGATTTATCATTTCAATTTGCCGGTTCGCATGGGACGTAGCTGTTGCTATTAAAACATACCTTATTCAATTTTCGGCCATAAATTCCTTAAATTTAATAGACGTAAACGCACTTTCACGATCCGAAACATTTTGGCACGGTTTACTATAAGTAAAAGAGTACGTTTATAAATGACGTATCACTTCATCGGCATTCGTACTAATCGTCGGATAGAATTTTACGAATGTGGTGAACGCATCTATGACTTCGAAAATAAACTTATGTCGATGCTTCGTTTTATCTAGGGACCCGAAGTGATCGATGTGTAAACAATAGAAAGGTACGTTTCCCTTTGGAGGGCAATGTAATTTGCCTTCAATTCTATTCGCATTAGTAGCATAAGTGATGCATTTCAAACATTTACCAATATAATTTTGATTTTTTTTCTTATCGCGAAACCAATAAATGCGTGAGATATCTGCATGCTGCAATTTGTCTCCCAATCGATGTTTCAACGTATAATTATAATTACGAAGTATCAAAGACCAGCGCAAGATTCGTGGGTTAACTTCCTTCTTTTCAAGTGTTAATTTTAAGTTATTAAAATCGGTTACATTCTTGAAAGGAATTCCCTGCAAATAAATCCTAAACCGCTCGAGGAAATAAACGATTGTTGTGAAACAACCACCGACTTACATCGAACCAGCAAGATGTGCAACTATGCGAAGGAATCCGCAAACGATGCATGGTCATCGAACGCTGCACAGCCACGGGTCATCGGACAGAGACCATGATGCCCCTACCGCGACCCAAAAGATCATATATAAACCGACGCGCAAAACGGGGCACTCTCTCTCGCTTTTTCGAATTGATTAGCGATCACTACCGTGATCGCCGCGCCAGTGTCAGTTCAAGTTCAATAAATCCTTGTTCACTCTATGGTGAATTCCAACTCCTAAACCGGCAAAGATCCCCTACCTTCCGTCCAGACCGAATCCTCGTTCCCGACACCTTCACCCGAATTATCGGAGCCCCGAGGACGACCCTTCCGAGGACAGCCACGGCTACCGACGGAGATTCTTAGGGAAGAATCTCAGTCCCGGCAATCTCACAACACAATAGCGAGAGCTTCAAGGTCGAAGTTATGATACTTCGACTCGGCTTGTGTAGTCCTTTTGCTGAAATACGATACAGGGTGAAATTTTCCATCAGACTGTTTTTGTAATAACACAGAGCCGCAGCTGTGCGCGCTCGCATCACAATGCAGCTCCGTGTCCGCGGTAGGCGAATAAATTGACGGGGCTGCTTTCGAAATTATTGCCTGCTTAAGTTTTTCGAAACATTTCAATGTCTTCTCGTCCCATTTAAATGCTAGTTTCAACCTCAGTAGGTCATACAATGGTTTTGCCTCTAACGCGAAATTCCGTATAAACGGAAGTACGAAATCAGCCCTAAATAACTATGCAATTCACGAAAATTTCTGGGTATGGGATATTCCACCATGGCCCTTATATTTTCATTACTCCCATGCATGATATATTGTATTAACGCCTCCGTCTCGGCGCTTCCCCTCGCTGCTATTTCTTTCATCGTTAAGAAATACTCGTACACTGATTCGGTACGATGCATTAGCCATTTGCATAACATTTGATGTAACTATTCACCTTCGTGGAGAATTTTTCTAAGAGCAAAAGTCTGAGTCGCTCCCACGTAATAACTCCACGTTCTCATTGCGTGAATAATCCAGCAAGCCCGGCCAACCGCTTCTTTGCGAACAACAATTTTTGTAGCTCAAACCAGTCCAATAACTTGGCATTATCTTCGAATTTCGCGATCCACGTTTCAACAGGATATTCCTCGCTACCATCGAACGGACGTACCGTTTCCTTGATGTCGCGAAGACTCAAAGCAAATTTCTTCTCTCATTCGAAGAGGACGGCAATGTCGCACTCATTGGTTGTGTCGCTATACCGGCCGGACCCGGTGCGGCAGCTTTCGCCGGCCGTGATTGCACTGTCACGTCCAAATCTTCGTCCGATTCCTCTTCTACATCGGATTCAATTGTCACTGCTTTTAATAATCGTAGATCGCACAAGTGTTCCACAATCCGACGAGCGACCTTGTCCGCCGTATCTCCATAGCCCAGTCTCAAAACATTGCACATGCCGACTAAATCACCAAGAGGAAGAGCCTCCGCCGATGAGACTATGGCCTTGAACTCGAGAGATACGATCTCAAAACTGAAACCCTCGAAGCCACGTAGCCGCTGACGATTACCTCGATCTCCCTCTTTGCCGTACACTAATTTGTGTAAAGTCCGAATGGATTTGGTCGAAGCCTTTTTAAGATTTTCGTAAATAACCGCGATACCGCTTAACGTGGTCATTGTCTCGTACGTTAACGTCGCACTTTCGCACCGAACACCGAAGAAAGAAACTGCGCACTTTCAGCACAAATGGCGGCGATCGCACGTGTCTCGCGATTCCGATTTCGAAACCGTATTCAATTCGAATCCGTAATTAATTCGAATCTCACTTCTGATAACTGTAGTGGATCTTGCACGAATAAATGACTGCTCATTTAAAACAGGAATAGATATGTATATATTTGTAACAACGGTACTGAACATAACGTCTTCGCTCGTGACTCTCCGGCAGCACACTCAAGACTGGCTGGTCGCCGGTAGAACACGCCACGCTTGCACAACGCTCGACGCGAGATTCAAACAGCTCGGGTGGCTGCTTCCTTGCCCATACGCCCGCCATAGCTTATATTTTTTGATGTTACAAAAATGATTTTTAAATTTCATAAAATATTATGTAAATAGGCAAAATCATCTAAATTAAAAAAGAAAAAAACGAATGCAATACCATGAGAGGTGCGAGGAGCGGACTGGGGGATCGGCCGGTTGCATGGTCATGCGTAGCAGTGACCCTTTGATTTCGTGCTTGCCCTGCGTTTCTAGCTTCTCGGCCTGCTCGGCTCCAACGTATTCTCTCGTACCTGAGAGAAGGTTAATGTTTCTGCCTCTTTTGCAAGGAACTCCGGAGCCGTAAAAGGATTGAAGTTCCAAGCTCGTAAAGCCACTGGAAGGACGTCAGGGTGAATGGTGCCGACTGTGGCGCTTGCGGGACGCGGGCTGCTGGACGGAGAATGTGCAGAGGAGGTCGTTACGTCTCCGAGGCGGTGGAGTCGTCGTTGGACAATCCATGGACCCTGGAGTACTTCGTGCAGGGCATTTGAAGGTGGAAGACTTAACATCGAGGACGAGTGCCCGGAGGAAGGGGAAGTCTGATCGGCGCCGACACGAGGTCGCGCTTGCTGGACGCTGGTTCCTGCACGGGGAACATCCAGAGAAGAAGGAAGAAAGAAGCGGAGCAGGTGTTCGCCGGTTTGGTGTTCGACAGTTTCTTGGAGAAGCTGTCTGTGAATGAGGCATCTCTGGAAAGTCTGGACGCAACGTTTGGGAGCAGTTCACGGATCGCGCCAGGAAGAGCTGAGGGTTTCGTCGCTGGACATTTGAAGAGGAACGGAAGCAGGTGCGAGGAAGCGTTTCGCCGTTGGGAGACGAGCGAAATGAGGATCTCTAGAAATCCAATTTGAGGAAGAATGGAGAGGACCCATGTTTTGGTTCGACAAGGTCTACCCCTAAGAGTCCCGGTGTACCGCGCCTTGCTCAGGGTTTTTCCGTGGTTTTCCCCTGAGCGAGAAGGCAAATGCCAAGGCGGATGTTTGAAGAAGCTACGAGGCTTGAACGACCACTTCTCACACAGAAGTACGAAGATTCCGAAGAGAATTTGATGCGGTCGGGACGCCCGCTTTTCGAAGAAGGGGAGTAGTGTTGTGAGCACCGGGTATATCCCGTTCATGGCCTGCTGGTACTCGCAGCTGAAAAGAGAAGAAGGTCGCCCCTCTTCAAGAGGACGATCAGGATACCAATCAGTGGATTGTCTTGTGCCGAACGCCATAGCGTTCGGATGTATGGGTTTAGCTTTTACCATTGTAAACCTATAGCTACTACCGAAATATAGTGGTGCAGTGTGTACGCTCGTGTATTATTCTATCCTTTGCGTCAGGGTAGCCAGCGAGGAAATATCCCGGGGCAACAATATTATACTCATAAATAATTAATACAAATGAGATTTTAAATAAGGTATATTGCGAAAATAATGTATGTGTACAGCTTTATGGATCCCCTTGGGGTTACAAAAACTTCACAGTTTCACAGTTTTTACTTATATCTACTTAAAATTACTCTTTACACCTATTCTAAATCGAAATTTACATTTGGCCTTCTAACTTTTCTTTTAAATTTCCTCTCTCTGACCTTCCTCTTTCTCTGCTCGCCGCGTTGCGAAATTAATGAAAAATTCAGATAAACTAGTCATTATTCGGATTTCGTACATTCAAAAATATGTTTACTTATTCGTCAATCATTGACAGATAGGTACAAAATGATATTGTACTTACTTTACATTTTTATACATATTATACTAGCTTAGAGTACCCGACGTTGTCCGGATTATATATCCATTTTCGGTGAAGAGGAGAGGAAGTTATTTTATTTTAAAAACTACCTACAAAATTTCATGGTCATAGCACTAGTGGTTCCGTGATAAGTGAGTGAGTGAGTCAGTCAGTGGTACATATTTGGATTTTATATTATATACATATAGATTTATATTTCTATTATATTTCTTCCTTAACTTATTCATTATTCATTCTTTTCTAATTTTTATTACTAGGAGCTATACAGAATACACAGCACTTGTAGATACACACCTTTCGATTAACACTTTGACTGTGGTCGACCCGTTTTTACGCCGGGGTATATCAAACCGGGGCTTGGCGTTGGCGGGTTTTCACCTCACTATTTTCTGGAAAACATCGAAAGTATTGCCCGAGAGTTCTAAAATATTTATTCCGACAAAATCGGATGGTCAGAGATCGCTTTGTACTTATTGTTAGTTCTCTCAGTGCTGCCCCACCCACTTAGGTTCTCAGGTGTCCGCCTCCGATTGCTTTGGTTTTTGGATACGTTTTAGGGGACTGATAAATAAGAAATACATGTCTTTTTATTTCTACCCGATTGCATGCTTGGGGGGGGGGGGGGGTGAAACCACCTCTCAAAGTTCATAAGGGGTACAAAATTGTGTTGAGTAAAACATCATATGAAAAAACATCCAAAAACCAAAGCAATCGGAGGCTGGCACCACTTATTCTTATGAAATTTTGGGGGTGGTTTCAGCCCTTAAACATGCAAATGGGTCTAAATAATAAAGACACGTATTTCTAATTTATCGGTCCTCTAAAACATATACAAAAACCAAAGCAATCGGAGGCGAACACTTTAAAATCACCCCCTAAATATGAAACGGGCCGCTATAAAAAACAGGTATATCTTATTTTTTGGTCGTCTAAAACATATTCAAAAACCAAATAAATCCGAGGCGGACACCTAGGAACTTCTTCTTGTCAGTACAAAAGCCTCACAAGGAACATTGCACAACTGTTATGTACCTACCTACCTGGAAATATTACATATTAGACACATATTTTCTTTTAGCGGCGGAAATTCGTGCTTAGGGGGTGGAATTACCGTTCAAAGTTGGGGTTGGAAACCTATTTAGTCCAATAATCCGAAAATGACTAGAGATAGAGATAGATACCTGCAATAATGGTGTTGAACTAATACCGGTTCCATCTGAGGGGTAATTCAACATTGTGCAAAACCGAATATAGCGTACCTATTGTTTTGCCAACTCATTCTTCAAACTCCAAAAGTGACCGTACTAAGCCTACACACGCGCTTTACAGAAATTGTTTTTTTTTCATTATCCGGTAATTTTAAAAAATTAGGGAAAATATATAATAGATAAATACTTTATTTCGGCCTCACCGGCCTTGAAATGGGATTTGGTTTTACAATCTAGCGATTATGCATCCTTTCATATCATCACCTGTTGTTCCTACTCTCCCTCCTTCTATAAACTATATATTACATATATATACTATATATTTTTCGTTACCTAAACTTATACCTACACGCTATATTTGTCTTTGTTGTACTATTTTTTTCTTAACTTTTTGTCCACCTTAACTATCCCACTGTCTTCTCACAAGCTGACCCCTCCAATATCTTTTCTATCCCGTGCCCCGGTCTATCGACTGCTGTGTAGTCTTCCACTAAGTGCTTTAGTGTACTAAGCTCTCTTTCACACAATCTGCATTTCCTCTCCTCTTCCTTGCTCCAATACTTGTTGTTTTCTTCCATATTGTCGTATCTTACTCTTGCAATTAAACTTTGGCTGCTTCCTTCTCCTCTTACACTTAAATATTCTGATATTCCTATACACCTAATATACTTATATACTGTATTGTACTTTGAGTCCCTTATCTTATTGTATTGCACCTGCTCCTGAATTTCTTTATCTTTACTCTCCAGAATTCTGTGTACCTCTCTACCTTCCTGCTCTAACAAAGTTAAACCTTCCTGACTGTAACCGTTCCTTCTTAAGTAGTCTATCCTTTCTTCTGCCGTGCGTGTCATCTTTATTATTTCTCTTTTCTCCTTTAGGCATTCTTTCACCCATTTACGTCCTTCTGCTTTTTTTCATTGCCCTTTTGCCTGCTCTTATCCTCAACTTCTCTCGCTTTGTTTCCTCCAGCACTATGTACTCTGGTGTACTTCTTTCTAACCTAAGGCACCACTTAATATATTTGTTCTGTATGACTTCCATATTTCTCTCTCTCCTTCCACCCAAAGATTTCCGCCCCATACAGCAGACTGCCCACCACTAGATGATCAAACCTAAATGTTCTAGTCCTGAAGTCATCCTTAAATAGTCTCTCTCCAATACCCCAAACTTCTATTATTAGAACATTCACCTTTCTTATTCACTCCTTTATATGTTCTTTTACATCCCCGTTCCTTTGAAATTTGAAATCTAAGTACGTGAATTCCCTCACTCTCTCTATTACTTCGCCATCCCATCTCCATTGTTTTTCCTTCTTCTTTTCTCTACCCTTCCCGATGATCACCATTTTTGATTTCTCTACATTGAGCTCTAGCTTCCTCTTTTTAAAGAATCTTTGTAGTCTTCTTATCATTTCACCCATGTCTTCTCCATTCTCCGCCATCAGTAGTAAGTCGTACACATAGGCAAGCGACCATCGCTTCTCCTTCCCTATTCTTATACCTTTCATTCTTCCTTTTTTGAACTCTTCTTCCAACTCGTTAATATAGATTGAGAAGAGAGTGGGACTCAGAACAAAACCCTATTTAACCTCGACTTTTATTCAAAATTCTTCCGTCACCTTATTTCCTATTTTCACCACGTTTCTTACTTCCTTATAAATTTGCGCTATTCTTTCAATCAGATCTTCGTCTATACCACTAGTCCTCATTGTTTCCCATAGCACTTGTTTCCTGACACTGTCAAATGCCGTTCTGAGGTCCATGAACAACGCATATAAGTTCCATCATTTCTTGCCTAGATCCCTTTCTACTAGGTGGTCTAGTATACAGGGTGTCCCAAAAATGTCGGAGTTCCTTGAAAGGGGTGACTCAGGGGGTGATTTGAAACAACTTTTTCCTTAGCGAAAATATTGTCCGAAGCTTCGTTACCGAGATATTAACAAAAACCCCCGACCAATCAGAGCGCGCGCCTTTCGCCCGAGCTCCCGCGGTAGCGTTGGCTACGCGGTAGGCGGCTGCGCTTGTACTACGAACGTACGAACAAGCAAGTCGGTATGCATCGAAGGAAACCGCGTTACACAGTTTTTATTTTAAGCAGAATCTTAAATAATAATTGTTTGAAGTGAGAGGACAAGAAATACGCAAACTTCGTTTTCAAATATGGCATAAACGAAAAGGTAATGTAACAAAAAATGTATGAAAAGTGATCGTAATTCGTTATTGAGGTAAAAATCCGTAGTTTAATTACGGCCAACATAACTAAATTTAAAAAATAATATTAGGTGTATGAATAAATTCTTTCAGACTGGATTTACATAATCAGTATAAAGCAACCGAATTTCTATCGCAGTGATATTCGTAATCTACCAGAAAAATGGCAAAAGATAATTAACAATAATGGAAATTATTTCGATAATTGACTTATTTTCATACTTTTAAATCAAACTGTTATTGAACACTAAAATCGAACAGAATTTATTTCTACACCTAATAATCACCAATAAATTAAATAAAACTCACCCTTCCGGACATTCCTTTCCTTCCTTTTCGGAAACCTGTGTCACTGGGTCACTGTACCGATCCTGGTCATCGGTGGACGAAAAGATTTATGGTAGGGTAGCGTCCTTTGCTCAGATGATCGCAGGTATACGACACCACCCAAAAGTAAGGGTCGCAACGTCAAGTGCGTCCGGGTTAATGTACCGATTATTCACTTCACTGCACGGCTACTAACACTGATCACTTAATTTATTTTTCATGGAACATGTTGTTCCTACGTTATAAAAATTCGTGGCCCCGAAAGGGGCCGATTACTGTTAATTGAGCAGTTGCTTTATGCGGCCACCCTCAGCGTCTATGCACGCCTCAGCGCGTACAATCACCTGTCTTTGGACGGCCTGCAATGTTTTTGGCGTAATGTTTGCTACTGCAGCGTGAATTCGTACGACTATGTCTTCCAGTGTATCCACTAGCTGACGCTACACCTCATCCTGAAATGATTGTTGTAAAATAAATACAAAACGTAAGTAAAAACAGAATACCTATAAGAAAAAGTAACAGCAATAATGAAATTACCTTCAGGTAGCCCCAGAAGAAAAAATCCAGCGGGGTCATATCCGGTGACCGTGGGGGCCACGCAACAGGACCGCCGCGGCCGATCCACCTGTCCTGGAAGGTTTGATTTATGTAGTCGCGGGCAATTGTGGCGTAGTGAGGTCCAGCCCCGTCTTGCCGATAGAACATGTTCCGTCGAATCTCATTTGGAATATGGTTCATGAGATCCGGCAGAACATGCTCTAAAAACACTTTATACGCTGGGCCGTCCATCCTGTCTGGCAGCATGTACGGCCCAACGATGTAATCGCCACAAATGCCGGCCCATACATTAATCGACCAACGGACTTGTGCTGCGCGTGTCCGAAGCGCTAGTGGATTCTCGTCGCTCCACAAATGCCGATTGTGGGAATTTAAGCACCCTTCCCTATTGAAGAGTGTTTCGTCCGTCCACAATATGTATTTGCAGAACGACGGATTCCGCTGCACTTCTCCCAACAGCCACACTCAACCCGCTGGTCGCCATCCCCGGGGTGCAAATGTTGCACCCGTACATAGCTGTACGGATGCAACATGTTTTCCCTCAGAGTTCGGTATGCCGTCATTCTGCTGGCACTAGAAGAAAATGCAGAAACATCCATTATTAGATAACATTCGTTTTCCTCAATTAATAATTGCTGCAGTTATCTTGTACTGTGACTTACTCTAGGCGGCGGCTCAAGTCGCGTACGCTGACGGTCGGATCTTCGTTTATTGCGTCCAACACGTTCTCTTCTACCGCAAGGTTCCGCGCGGCTCTGGGTCTACCCCCGTCGAGTGTAATCTTGACGCCAAACGCCGAATTGTACCCTCGCTGGGGATTTGGATGTGCGGGTATTCCCGTGCAAACGCTCGCACAGTAGCACTTGCGTCCCCGTTATTCCGGGCGTACACCCAGAACATCGCGTAATATTCTTGAGCGGAGAACATTTCTAGGACGAGATTGCTACCTGACTGACAGGATTTTTTCAAGCAACTTCCTCTACCCCCAAGTAGTTTCTCTCGTTCCATTATGAGTTAACTCCCACTAGGACAAGAGGCTGTAGGTAAAAAGAAGCCAGCACATTTTCGAAACACACGTGCTTTGCAGAAGTGCAACGAACGAACCATCCTGCACTTTCACAAAAGCCCGTGCTCCGTCCTTTTACTGCCAATGTACCTGTTGCTTCGAGATAGACAGCAGACACCACGTGTTTCGGTTCGAAAGGGTCCGAAGAGAGGAGAAACGCAAAGTCTTCGAGTTGCTATAAAGAAGAAAAGGCATACCATTCCTGTTTCCGTTTTCCGATACCTCGAGTTCACGCCTGCTACGAGGCGTAACCAATTATGTCATAAATTGTCCAAAACTGTAGGAAACGGTTCTCTACCGCCGACTAGCGGGACAATACGGTCATAAACCGCGACCCTGGCGAAATGCTCTGGCCGATCAGCCTGATAAATTTTAAATACGCCTCACGGAGTGGCACAGGAAGAATGGGGGTAACTCGCTGACTGCGCGTAGTCCCGCCTGCTTCGTAGTCCCGCCTGCTTCGGGAAGGGTGCTTAAATTCCCACAATCGGCATTTGTGGAGCGACGAGAATCCACTAGCGCTTCGGACACGCGCAGCACAAGTCCGTTGGTCGATTAATGTATGGGCCGGCATTTGTGGCGATTACATCGTTGGGCCGTACATGCTGCCAGACAGGATGGACGGCCCAGCGTATAAAGTGTTTTTAGAGCATGTTCTGCCGGATCTCATGAACCATATTCCAAATGAGATTCGACGGAACATGTTCTATCGGCAAGACGGGGCTGGACCTCACTACGCCACAATTGCCCGCGACTACATAAATCAAACCTTCCAGGACAGGTGGATCGGCCGCGGCGGTCCTGTTGCGTGGCCCCCACGGTCACCGGATATGACCCCGCTGGATTTTTTCTTCTGGGGCTACCTGAAGGTAATTTCATTATTGCTGTTACTTTTTCTTATAGGTATTCTGTTTTTACTTACGTTTTGTATTTATTTTACAACAATCATTTCAGGATGAGGTGTAGCGTCAGCTAGTGGATACACTGGAAGACATAGTCGTACGAATTCACGCTGCAGTAGCAAACATTACGCCAAAAACATTGCAGGCCGTCCAAAGACAGGTGATTGTACGCGCTGAGGCGTGCATAGACGCTGAGGGTGGCCGCATAAAGCAACTGCTCAATTAACAGTAATCGGCCCCTTTCGGGGCCACGAATTTTTATAACGTAGGAACAACATGTTCCATGAAAAATAAATTAAGTGATCAGTGTTAGTAGCCGTGCAGTGAAGTGAATAATCGGTACATTAACCCGGACGCACTTGACGTTGCGACCCTTACTTTTGGGTGGTGTCGTATACCTGCGATCATCTGAGCAAAGGACGCTACCCTACCATAAATCTTTTCGTCCACCGATGACCAGGATCGGTACAGTGACCCAGTGACACAGGTTTCCGAAAAGGAAGGAAAGGAATGTCCGGAAGGGTGAGTTTTATTTAATTTATTGGTGATTATTAGGTGTAGAAATAAATTCTGTTCGATTTTAGTGTTCAATAACAGTTTGATTTAAAAGTATGAAAATAAGTCAATTATCGAAATAATTTCCATTATTGTTAATTATCTTTTGCCATTTTTCTGGTAGATTACGAATATCACTGCGATAGAAATTCGGTTGCTTTATACTGATTATGTAAATCCAGTCTGAAAGAATTTATTCATACACCTAATATTATTTTTTAAATTTAGTTATGTTGGCCGTAATTAAACTACGGATTTTTACCTCAATAACGAATTACGATCACTTTTCATACATTTTTTGTTACATTACCTTTTCGTTTATGCCATATTTGAAAACGAAGTTTGCGTATTTCTTGTCCTCTCACTTCAAACAATTATTATTTAAGATTCTGCTTAAAATAAAAACTGTGTAACGCGGTTTCCTTGGATGCATGCCGACTTGCTTGTTCGTACGTTCGTAGTACAAGCGCAGCCGCCTACCGCGTAGCCAACGCTACCGCGGGAGCTCGGGCGGAAGGCGCGCGCTCTGATTGGTCGGGGGTTTTTGTTAATATCTCGTTAACGAAGCTTCGGACAATATTTTCGCTAAGGAAAAAGTTGTTTCAAATCACCCCCTGAGTCACCCCTTTCAAGGAACTCCGACATTTTTGGGACACCCTGTATTGTCCATTGTGCTGCGATGCTTCCTATACCCCGCCTGAGACTCGCTCAATATATTTTTCTTATTTAAATCCTCTATTAGTCTCTCATTGATTATTGACTTGTAGATCTTATACGCCGTGCATAGCAGACTTATTCCCCTATAGTTCTTTACAACATTTGTGTCTCCTTTTTTATTTAAAGGGACTATCAAACTTTTTTCCAGTCATCTTTATTCTCTCTCCATATTTATTTAATAAGATTTTTCATTCTTTCCCTCTTGCTGCCTACACTGTTGATCCACGCTTCAGTTGGGATTCCATCGATTCCCGGCGCTTTTTTCCTCTTCAAATCCCTGATGTGTTGTTCTATTTCCATTTCTTCCAAATCTTCTTCTTCTTCCTGCGCTCCTTCCATTTCTTTGGGGTCTTATTTCTTCTCCCCCCCCCCCCCCCCGTTTTTCCATAAAATGTTCTCTCCACTTTTCTAACGCTATTCCTTCTCCCAATTCCCTCCCTCTTCTTCTTCTTTCTTTGTTTATGAACGCCCATTTCTGTGTCTCTGATTTTACCTGTTTTATTTCCTCTAACATTTTGTCTGTTAGCTCTCCTTTTTTCCTACTTATAATTTCTTTCAGTTTTCTCCTCTTCCCTTGTACTTTTTCTCTTTCTCCACTGCCTTTTTTCCAGCTGATCAGAGCTTTTTTACATTTCCTTTTCTGATGTTTGTAGTCTTTATCCCACCATTTTGCATGCCCGATTTTTCTTTCCTTCCATCTGAGTTTCTTCTTGCACATACTTGTGTTCACTACCTCTTTTAGGTCTTCCCATCCTTTCTCTGTTCCCTCTTGTACGTATATATTATCTTTCACCTTTTCCTTATATGTTCCAATCGACTCCTGATTCCACGTGATCACCTCTCTTTCCAGCTCCTGTTCTCCTCCCTTCCCGATTCTCCACCTCTCTAGTTCCACTCTCAGGAGCAAGTGATCCGATTCCGTTCTTTCCTCTACTATAAATTTGCTTACCTCCTGCCATCCCTCGGAGTTGACAATTACGTAGTCTATAACCGTAGCATCTTGCTTCCTTATGAATGTGTTCCTTGTTTTCCATTCAGTATGTGCCACCCTCTGTTTTCCACGAACCGTAACAGTCTTTCCCCTTTCTTATTGATTTTTTTGTCCTTTGAGTTTCTCTTTCTTCTTTCTATTATGTCCTCACCTGGCCCTGGCCCTCCTTTTTCTGCTGTTCTCGTGTTCATATCTCCTCCTATCATTACCCCCCCCCTTCTTCTTCAATTTCTTCACCTAATTCTTTTTCTAGTTTCTCCATCCCTGCAATATACCGTCCATACCTTCCATATCTTCTTCCCTACCTTTATTATTCGTTTTACCGCCCCTTCTCTCTCTGGGGTTTCTCTTTGTATGTCGCGGTTTCTCCTAACTCCTGTTATTATTCCTTCGCTCGCTCTACCTTTCCTTTTCTCTCTTCTTGCCGTTTGGCAACTCCAGTTGAATTGTTTAGGCAGCCTCCTTCTCAGTTTTTCCCATACTTTTTCCTCTATCCACGTTTCCACTAGTCCTATGAAATCGAAGTCTTCTATGTATTTCCATACCTCTGACGCCAATGGATTCCTGACGTTCCGTCGATTAAAATCATACCAAACATCGTGCAAATCGGACTATTTTGACACAAGCTATTTGTATTCCTTATGTAAAAGTAGTCCGATTTGCATGATATTTAGTATGATTTTAATGGACGGAACGCCAGGAATCCACTGGCGTCGCTTTCGCACAGATCTGATGATCAATGAGGAATTCGAAGATTTCTCACTTCTTAATAGGTACTCCAACCCCTTCGAGGGTCGCAAGCCATAACTTCGGAGAGACACCACGGGGGGTTGACCTCGTCACGGTTGCCAGGCGGATCAGGCGTTTCGAGCCAATCACCCTGTACATACCTACCTACAGTACGCGTCCGTGACAGCGTATGTGCCAACATGGGACAAAACAAATGACGAAGCTGACTTTTGTTTTCGAGATATTTGCGAAAAACTTCTTTTAACTTATTCCGACGCAACGCATTCCACTTTTCAACTTGTCCCGAGTATTTGTATTGGTTGGGGCTAGATTAGCGCGGGGGGGGGGGGGCGCCCACCCGCGGGCGCGTAAAGCATGGTTGCAAACCGATGTGAGTTCGGGTGTTGACGGGAGTCCCCACACACCCAATAGGTGCTCTCGAAGGCACCCTCATCCTTGCAAAAAAATTATGGTTTAGAACCAGAGTCATCCTAATATCCGGTGCCGGCACTGCCGGACAGGGTCAGGATTAAGTCGGCATCCGCAAGTTTCTGGTTCAAATCTCTAAACTCACATCGGTTCCCTACCATGCTTTATGCGCCACCCGCACTAATCTAACCCCAACCAATACTAATACCCGGGACAAGTTGCAAAGTTGAATTCATTGCGTCGGAATAAATCAACAGAATTTTTTCGCAAATATCTCGGAAACGAAGGTCCTGCAGCGGTAAAATGTATAGGAAAAAGTTGTTCAGAATCTTGATCTTGATAACATATCCAAAAATCATTGAAATCGGCGAGGACAGAAAACTTCTAAATAATTACCAGAGCAACCACTGGAGCTCCCTTTTTCATCTGAAACAGTACAATAAAAATTACTTTTTCTACTTCTACCCGTACATATAGTGAATCCCAAAACTGTTCGGACCCAAACGGAATAACATTCTGACAATTGCCACGTTTCGTACAAAGTTGTTTGGTATGAAGTAAGACATACACGATGATTCTCTGGCTGGTGTCTTCAAAGGCGATGCCGCCAATAAGCCACGCCTCGCTAAGTTTTGTGGATTTCGATACTCGAGACGAGATTCACTACAGTATAATTAAACAATTTTTAATTCTTCATTGTTCCGATATGGCAGTCACACCAATGGATTTCTGATGTTTTTTCGATGAAAATCATGCTAAATTTCGCAAAGATCCGATGGTAAATGGAGAACTTGAGATTCGTCATTTTTTAGTGAATCGATATGGCATTGGTGTGACTGCCATATCGATTCGATGAAGAATTAAGCATGGTTTAATTATGCTGTAGGACTACATTTGACGTTCCACCACGCGGTGTCGTTTCGTTTTTGCCGGGCTTCGCCGTCCACGTCAAACCGATCCCTTTCGAAGAGTTTTACCACCTACCGAGGCGTTTCGTTAATTAGGGGGAAATATTTGTAGCCACGTAGCTGCGTTGCGCCGTTTTAGTCTTTTACACCTACAGGGGCGGTGGTAATGTGTGCACGAACTGTGCCTGCGTCAGTCGCGCACACATAACCATCGCTCCTGTAGGTGTTTCCCCCTCCATCAGCGGTAGCTGGAGTCCGCCGATCCCTGCTTTGACGCTAGACACAGCTCTCGTGCCGTATTCCTTCAAGACTTCTCGATAGAAGGAGCTGTGGCAACAGCGCGGCAGAGACAGAGAGAACAGAAAATGTGGCAACTATGCGTAAAAAATTAGTCTACATAGAGTACCTGGAGATGTCACCTCTGTAGAAATTCATTTTATCGACCGCAGTAGTTTCATTAGGGTCCGCCTGTTTACAAGGGACGCTTCGGTCGATTCGGACCATAACAAAAATGAGACGGCAGCCTTAATGTGTTTTTTAATCTGGTCATCCTTTCCGACATCTACTTTCTTTCTTTTTCTCATATTTGTTCCTTTTGAGACCGCTCTTTCCTTATCTCGTCCCTGGTCATTTTCATTTCCTCTTTCACGCTTTTTATCTCCTTCATCATTTCTCTCATCAACTCTAATATCGTCTTGTCTTCCTCCTGTGCTTCCTCTTCTTTTTGTTCTCCTTCTATGTCATTCGTCTTATCTTCTCTTCTCTTCCTATTGTAAATTCTTCTATCATTTGTACTTTGCCTGCCTTACTTTGGCCTTTCTCTATTTTCGCCGATCTCCCTTTTCTCCCACCTTGTGCTTCTACCTTACCTACCTCCACTGCCCCCTTCTTTACCGACCTATTCATGCTTCGCTTACTAACCTCCTCTATCCTTTCGGCGCTTGCTTCCTAACCTCCAACGCCGCTGCCTTTCCTTTCCACCCGCTTCTCCCCCTACATTAACTCTACTTAATCTCCTTTCATATCCTATTCTCCTGCTTAGATTCTACTTATTATTACCACTTTTCCTATCGTTCTATCCTCTCGAAAAACGCTAATTTATACACGTATCTTTTCCCGCCTGTCACACCTCTCACTTTCACCGCGAACCAAGTCTGGGAAAATATATAATATGTAGGTTTCGTTTTGTTGTGTGTATTAATGCATTTCTAGAAAAAAGATATTATTTTTTAGTATATATGTATACAAAATTGTATACAAAATACTTGTTTTCACTACAGCCGTCTGTGATCTTGCAGAAGTTCTGCTGATGCTATGTTATTCCGAATAAAAAATCATGCAACTTTGTTGTTTATCATTTTCTTCTATCCGTAATCATTTTCGAGTTATCCGACTTAATAATTTTCCAACCACCAACTTTGATGGGTAATTTCAACCGCCATAACACAAATTTCATCTATAAAAAAAATCTTTTTAGGTACTCTACCTGTATGCCGAGATTCATCAAAATTGATATGTAGCAGTTGGGTGATACTCCTTGTGAGTCATCTACTAGTAGAAATTTATTATGTTCATATATTCTATCAAATCTTTAAGACGATATTACTACTGGATCTGCTTCTTCACTACTTCTAAATGGAAATAAATCCAACCTGCATTCTAGTGGATTTTATTGTATCAAATACTTCCTCGTTTATTTATTTTTTTCTTTATTAAGGATATTTAGAATGTATAAGTACATATTTTCCGATTTTTATAACCGTTATTATTTCAATGATTGTTGGGTAAAAAAAGTATCGACATATTTAACTAATATTTTCAATTTTTAAAAGTATCAATTGATTACGAATATTTTCTTATAAATTTAAAGTTACATCTTAAGGGGGGAACCTGGTTTAGGACACTGAAAACACGGTGAATTTTTAAGAATTGTTTTCTCAACAAATATAAAAAGAATGTTTCCAGAACTTTAAGGGTGTTTTACTTTATATTCAGACAACAAGAAAACTTCTTTTTTATTCAATAATAATTCATTTAATATTGTTTTATTGCTATATCTTCGTAGCGCTGCGCCGCGCCGCCGGAGTTGTCAAATTGTGTACTTACATCCTGGCTGATCCAATTTTTGCCCGAAATGAAAGAGCCGAAGTTTTTCTTAATTGACATGAATTTATATCATTTAATATATATATATATATATATATATATATATATATATTTCAATATATATAAATTAAAAATAAATATATATGTATATATATGTAAATATATATATATATATATATATATATATATATATATATTTATATATATATATATATTTATATATATATATATATTTAATTTGAGTGTCTGAAGTGTTTGAAAATATAATCTAAGGGTATAATTTTATTACATCTTGTATGTTATCAGTATAATTACAAATGTATGTTAAAAGATTTATAAAAGAGCACTCTCTTTGCCGATGATGAGTAGGTGATAAAATGGATTCAATATTGCATTTATTTCATTACTTAGTGTTTAAGTGTTACTGATTGTGAGTGGAAGGATTTTTAGACAGGTTAGGTGGCAATAACTTGCACTGAATTTTGGCTTGCCACGAGGCGTTCAAACAATTATATTAATTGTTCGGAACGTGAGTGTTCTATTATGACTGTAAATCACTGAGTTTAAACGTCAATGTGAGTTTTCAAATCGTGATTGATACTTGAGTGCGAGAAAACAAGAATGAATTTGTGAATTGCGAGTGACGCGTTTGCACGACCGTTGCAAGTAATGCTACACAAGAGAGTTTCGAAAAATGGCTGACTTCCGTTCGCGCGTCTACTCCGTTCCCTTGAATCGTCGAAGCGGCGTGCTGATTGGTTCATCGATCGTCGCGCTGCATCGCGGTCCGCGAGGTGCTGCGGTGAGTGTGAGTGTGGCGAAAATTGGAACTGTTGCATTCCCAAACACTTAGTTTTCTGCGTATATGTAGAACGCGTGTCTATGCTTGTTTAGGCCGGGTACAGTCTTCAGCACGAACGCGAATGGGGCAAGCCGAGGCAGAATGAGCATGCGTGAAGTTCACCGACGTGCAACGCTTACATACACATTCTGCCTTAGCTTGCCTCGTTCGCGTTCGTGCTCAAGTCTGTACCTGTCCTAATGCGGCAAAACAATATTTATAGTAAAAGTAAGCATAAATTGCGAAAACTTTAAATGCGTATGTACTTAATTAATAGATATAATATAAGATAATATGTTATTTATTTCGTTTAAGAAATATTTTTTAACAGCAACTGTCATATGTGACTAACAATAAGTACCTACTAGCATCGTTATTGAAAGAGAAAACGATTGATTAAAATGAACTAAGATTAAAACATTCACTGAAAAACGTGCGTATTGTCGTGTGTAAGAATGTTTCGGCGAATTTTTCCCTGTTATTGATTTCTGCAATGTTCTACCAATGGAAGCAGGACCCCATTTCTCGATCCCTGAACTAAAAAGGGTAACAGGGCTCTTCTCTACTCAGGACTCGTGTGATGACCTTGAACCAGCTGTGTAGGAGTGTTCCATCTTTGAAACTAGGACAAGGGTGTATCCGCTCGACTCACAATGCTTTTTCGTTGACTCCCTATGATAGTTTTGATGTAATGCGTAACTACCATTTTATAACACATCACAGAAATGTTCTACATCAGATATCACCAATAATATAGTTTTAGTAATGACTAGTATAGTGCATCAAATTTATTTTTGAAAATCACTATTCAGCTTATCATTCTTTTAAATTCATGGTACAAAAATAATTTTGTTTCCTTATTCTAGTAAAGTAGAAGTTATACAAATGCATAATATACGGCTACTATTGTTGATTTGTCAATGTTTGTTAATATTTTACAAGGGAGCAACTATACATGTAACACAGGATTAGTCATCTTCAGTGTCACTGGACTCATCAAATATTTTGTTTTTATAAAGGCGGAAGCACGTATTCGGAACATTCGGTATTCGACAAACTGTTCACCAAAGTATTCGCGTATTAGACCGAGAGCTGGCTACATAGGGGTCAACGTGATTCAATGCAGTCACAGTTCTTATTTAAAATTATTGGATTACTGTTGCCGAATACGAAATCGCTGGTCTGCGCGTCAGTCCGGGGAACTAACGCGGGGGTGGAGGGTCAGCTAGTGGCACCGCCGCCTGCCGCATATTGGAACGGCAGCCGTACGGCAGCCTTTAGAGCCGTTCCAATATGCGGCCGGCGGCGGTGCCACTAATGCAAGGGATAAACAGAGATATATTTCTCCCTTGCACTAGCACGCAAGCCACGCATCGCGCTTTTCATCGACGTCTGCCAAGGTCTTATCCTCTACTTGGAGGTCTGTCATTTTGCATATCGTTCATTAAATGTGTAAACAATAAGTATATGAAATTTCAGAACTGCATGAATGACGTTATTGCGCTAGAAATTTTACCTGTTTGACCGTCCACCCCCGCGTTAGTTCCCCGGACTGACACGGCAGACCAGCGATTTCGTATTTGGCAATACTAATCCAATATTTTTAAATAAGAACGGTGACTGCATTGAGTCACGTTGACCCCTATGTAGCCAGCTCTTAGACTATATATCTTTATACTATGTGCTTGTTCGACAATTGACAAGCGTTTCGACTCGTGCTCGGTACTCCGAACATTCGTACAGAAGCTCGCGAAAACATTTGATAATTAATCAGTGAATAACGAACATTTATCGACGTCGCTAGAACGATATATGTACTTACTCGCCGAATAGCGACCATTCATTATTTCGCAACTGCCGATTGCCGAATCTGTGGTTCCGCCTTTAGACAATTTTGTGTCGGGGGCTTACAAACTGTTTTTATACTATAGGTGCTTCTAACAAGTCTTTTTTTTATAGTTTTCAAGGTTATTTTTAATTATTTCAATGGAACTATAAGTTTGTACCATCATATATTTATAGCTGATGAAAAGGAAAACCATGGACCACATGTTAACGTTCAGATGACATCGGGCAATAAAATTTCACATTCATTTGATTGTCACTGTCAGCGGATGACAAATGAGAGCGGCAGCTATGAGAAAAAATAATATGCACACCATTCGAATTCAATTTAATATGTAATTTCCTTAGCCAAAATCAGCCGAAATTTGACATGTCATGCATAGATCAATTTATCGTGTCATCAGATACAAGAATATAGTAATAAGAACATATACATTTTTGAAATGCTAAAAGTAAACTTGAAAACTTTGAAAAAATTAGCTTTAACAATAAGTAGACTGCACGCTACTTCGAATAAAATTTTCCAAGGTAAACAATTTTATAGGTTTATTAACATGATAATACTGTCCAACAGTCATTTTGATCTGTAATATTCAATAGCCGTTTGCCATTCAAGAGTTTGGCAAAACGTGTGGCGCGAACAGTGGTAGTATCACGCGCGTTACGCGATTCTGTGACGCTGAGCGACTGTCTACGCCGCACATTTTGCCAAACTCTATCGTTCCTGTATTGAAAACAAAAGGTGTTTTGCTACTTCTATTGATAGTTTTCGGAGGAAAAATGTCTGCAGCATCGCGTGGACTAGTCAGATTTTCTCCTAGACCCTTAGTTTTTGAAATATATATTAAAAGATATCTGCAAAAATTGGTGCATTTCGAGTGTCCTTTTCCATTTTATTGTCGTTTAAACATATTTAAATGTTTATAATTCAATAATAACTTATATAGTTGTGTTCGTGAGGGTTCACAGAATAAGTTGACATGACAAGCAACCGAATAACTATTACTGTATGAACACAAAAGTTGTTGAAATTTAAAAATTTGCATTTTTCTTCAAAATCGAATTTCTCGAAAACTGAGGGTGATGGTGACAAACGGTTTGCGGATTTGTTTTCAGTACATAAAAATCTACGAGAAACGCCTATTGAATGTTACAGAACAGTGAAAAAGTTCAATTTTGTTGGACAGTGTAAGTAATAAGGGATGGTCCGGAATTCCTAAAGCAAATCCTACTCGTAGTGGAGGGGAGACACCTACAGTAGTGGCAGTATATGTGTACGGCAGTAGTACGTGCATGCGTGCTGTAGGTGTTCTCCCTCCACTAGGAGTAGGATTTACTTTAGGAATCCCAGACCATCCCTGGAGCTAGTGATGCCACAATCGTGGGTTATCGCCCACGGGCGCTACCCCCACTCCACGGCCAAACATACCCGTCCCTCTATCCGTGTGCCGTACGCGCTGCCTGGCCGGCACTCTCCGGCGAGAATTCGTTTTACCAACATCGAAGCACTTCAGTCACAAGCAAAAAGTCCAGAGTTCAAATCCTGGTGCGGATATTTTACTTTCTTTCCTTAATTATTCCCTAATTTTTCTTTCTATATTCCCAGAAGACTTGAAAATTGTTAATTTGCAAAGAATATTCGAAGCTTGATTTACTGCTAAAGTTGTGATCCCATTCTGGCTTGTATCGCACAACTACAAGCGTACCCTACCTTCTGTCTGTGTGCCGTACGCGCTGTCTGGTTGGCGCTCTCCGCCAAGAATCAAGAGACACGGTAGTGTGTTGCGCCAAGTACAAGCGCAGTCCGAGACACAGAGTGTCTATATTACGCCACGACCCGCTCTCAAGAACCCTTCGATTATTGAATCTCAATAATGGTTGATCCGATTAGATTTTGAATGGTCTTAATGGATAGCTTGGGTTTGATTTACATCAGAAAAGTGTCTTCGTTTTGTTCCTACGTGCCTTATGAGCTGAGATATTTCAATGCGAAGTTTCAATTTGGCGAATTTTATGTTCTTAAGATTAAGCATCGTCGTTGTCAAGTATAGGCAAGAGGGGAACATAAAAAGGTGAGGAAATGTACCGCCAAATCACGCAGCATGAAAAAGACAAAAAGCAGCTACGTTCAGGTCACTAGTAACGTAACCTAGTTAGTGTCAATCAATTCAATCATAACCTGCCAAGTGTTAAATAAGGTAAGTTGTCAAAATTTTGAAATGTCACAAGTTTTTACACTATATAGGACACTGAATTATTTTCTGAATTGACAAGGTAAGTTGCCAAAAAATTTTAATACATTTTTTATGTAAAGCGTATAGAAATGAAGGGGGCGCAGGGCTAAGAGGATGTCCGGAGAAGGTTAGATAGAGAGAGGAGCATCTTCTTTCTCTGGAAATTTGTCAAATAAGGTAAATCGAGATCAAGTCACATTAGTGAAGAAAGTACGCTGAAAACGCATCTCCCTTGATACTTTCCAATCTTTTGTGAAATATATATTCGTAATACTTTATTAAAATCCACAGTAGTGCCCACGCTATTCATTAATTTTATTAGTTTCCCACTAACAATATTTCAGTTCAGCAATAAACATATTAAATTACTTTTATTCCAACACCAATAAGTTGTGTGTTAAAAATATTGGATCTCTTCGTTCATTTTCGCTAAATTACCATTAGCATTTAAATTTCCTGCAACAAGACTTTCCACCGTACGCTTTCACCTCCTTTGGATACATTATGTAGTTTCTACACTTACTATAGCAAAAGGCCACTCTATTTCTATATAATATATAAATTCTACGTTAAGTTGTAATAACTAAAGAAATGTGGCTTTCAAATATTTACAGATAATCGAAGAAGAAGATGATGCAGTGTGATCTACGTCAGACGATGTACGCACAAATTTGTAGGTAGGGTTTTGTATACGCAATTATTCATTCACATATCTTGACATATGAGCACGTATGATAATTTATAAATAATTAGTAAGTGTGTCCAATTTCAGTTAACGATGCAGACGAAAGAGAATTATTTCAACAATTGAAAGAGAATGTAATCCTGCTGCACGGGCAAATTAAATAAGCATATTTTCATGTGTATGTATAAAATAAATAAAACAGTTATTTTATAAAATTTAATATATATATATCTGTTACTGAGGGCCGCCACGACCCCGGCTACGGTATCGCTCTGTGACCATGGCCCGGAGGAGAGCGGCCTGATCCCTCACGGCCTGTAGCACGGCCCAGTCCTCATTTTGGGCCCTCACCCTTCTCTGGTGCCGCGCTACACGCTGTCCTGTAATTAGTAATAAACAATAAATTTATTAGTAAAATGTTTTTTATTTAAATTTAGACCTATTTTCAAGCATTATAAAAGCATATAACTTCTTAAACTGTGTATGTATTTACCATCAGCCGTGGCCGATCTCGTTGGTGGTGATGGCGGTGAAGTCAGTGGCGACTCCGCCATATTAAAGGTGTTTAGCTCCATATCAATCTCTATATTAATAAATTTCATCATCAAATGATTGGAAAAATAAATTTGAATAAATGTATATAATAATTTTTTATTATTTACCATTTAATAAGGACTCGTCGTCCGCTTCTTTCTACAAAAAATAATAAACAATTAATTAGCAAAAAAGATCAAGAGTTCATAAAAGCGGCGTATGATAGAAGAAAGTCATACATGTAGCACAAGGGCACGTATTGTTCAATTGTAAATTGGAAATTAGGAAATATAAAAATTTGAAAACTGAAATAGTGTATGATGAGAAATTATAAAAATTACATTACATTACATTACAAAATATGTTTCTTCTCATTACTTCACGAGCCTTTCAATTATTCAATCATACAAAAAACTGTAACGTATTATAACTTTATTTTATAAACGATTCGCACTTATAACTAGTAGTAAAATAAGAAGATATTGGACACATTTAAGCATATATTCTAACTTATAACGCCAACAATTAGAAATATCATACATATCTGAGTTGAACGTAAACGAACATGTAAACTACAACATTTTGAGTCTTTGGTAGGCACTTTACCTACGTTAACTGTATAGCAAGTAATACAACAAGAAGGTATTAAATGCGTTGAAGCATATTTTAACTTATAACGCCAACTGCATCATTATGAAAGTCTCTGATAGGCACTTTGCCTACGTTAAGTATCTGTGGACGTAAACCGTAATAACTGTATAACAAGTAATACAACAAGAACATCTTGGATACATAGAAGCATATTTTAACTCAGATATGTTTCATATTTCTAATCGCTGACAGTACAAGTTAGAATATGCTTCAACGTGTCTAATATCGTCTTGTTGTATTACTTGCTATACAGTTACGGTCTACTTCCACTTATACGTAACATAAGCAAAGTGCCTACTTTCAAAATGTTGTAGCTTACATGCACATTCGTTAGTTTTATCTCACGAATCACGAAAAAATTCAAGAATAAAAATAATTTTTCACGATAAAACTAATGAATAAAGATAGCCGGGCTAGAATATATGATTAACGATAACTCTGCTGTGAATATATGATATATAAATAGTATTTTTTATATTACTTGCATTTTGTACGTTTGAATTATCGTTCGCCATTCTTATACAGCGGCAGTCACCAACGAGAATGCGTGGGATGGTTAGAAACGCTTCATTTGCAATGATGGAAGGGGAAACACCTACAGGAGCGATCGTAATGGGTGCATGAACTGACGCCACTTGGTCGGCACGCACACATTACCACCGCTCCTGTAGATGTTTTCCCCTCCATCAGTGCAAATGAATCATTTCTAACCGAACGCGGACCTCCTCGTCACGTGCAACGATGAGGCGAGCTCCTCCACTCTCGAAGCAAGAATCAAATATCGATCTATCGAAATTCTTCATTGCGTTTCGCGTTAAGTAACATCATGTTTTCTTGTCATTTATAATATAAAGGGAAGTTATAGCAAGGCTTTTTACACGTCTATCTAAAACAGTAAGCAAATTTAAAGTGATGCTTGTTTGTACTTCTACGTTAGATTTAGCTGTTGTAAGATCCGGACCAAATAAATAAGGCTGAAAGCGTATTGAAAAGGTGATGGTAAAGAAGATGTCGCCCGACGGCCGCACATTTTCTTAGTACGAGGAGGACTCGGTGACCAAAGCCTCGGTTTGACAGACGGGCAATTGGGTCTAGGGTCGCGCGGAAAGGTCTGCGCACACATATCCGTTCCGTGTCAATTCCGTGGTCGTAAAAGGTATCGGTTGCTTATTTTGGAATGGAGCAGCGCGCACTTGTCTGTGTCAGGGGTGTCAGCAGATGTCAGTGTAGAACCCCCATCCGTTCAGTGAAACTAAAATTTGGTTGCCAACGATATTTGGGCATTTGGACTGACAGAGTCATGAAATCACGGAAAGGTGAAAGGAACGACCTTTTTTATGACCGTGAAAGGTTCTCGGGTCGAAGCTCTCGCACCACGCGCTTCGGGGGTTCTAGATCCTAGTCATAATGACAAGAACAGCAATAGGCCACTCAATAATGAAAATGGGAATTTCTATAATTAATAATAGGTCTCCATACAAATACCGCCAATGGGTTGCTGGAGTTTTTGCAATGAAAATTATACCAAACATGATATAATTCTGATCGTTATTAATGATTGTAATGAAAAGAGTTTTGTATTTGAATTTTGCGCGGTAAGGTATAGGGTAAGATCGGATGCATGAATGCTGGGTGTTAGGGAAATGGAGCTGGATGTGCGTTTCAACAGGACGTGCAAACTTTCGAGCTTTTTCACACGGCGATACATGTGTCGCGATACGTGTATGATGCATACCGATTTTCCATTGATCATTATAGCTTCCATAGGAATCATTGACACGACGATTCTCGTATCGCGATACTGATTTTGTCTACCCCACAAACGTCGGCCGCACGATACTTTTTGTCTGAAGTCGACAGATGAAACGTGGAAACGAGCGGACTCTTTCACATGACGTGGGGCGAAACACGTATCGCGATACGTGTCGATAATTTGTTCTTCAATAAAAAATATCTTCTCGTGCCCGATTCATTTTTGGACAAAATATTTCTCTGAAAAATGAATGAGATTGAAGCGTTATATATTTGGATTTTACACAAAAAATGTAGTAAAATAAAAACGAGCGAAAAGGAGGCATTGGGTTCATCCCATAAACAGCATTAGACATGAAAAGGGAACTTTTTATGTATTAGGTATTTCATGAACTTCAAAAATCTAAATGAAAGTCATACATTTTTAATTACTTTAGAATGTTTGGCACCTCGCCGCGTGCCGTGTGAAAAGGTTCACCCGTTACAACGTTTCATTTGCCGACTTCATACGAAAAATATCATGCGGCCGACGTTTGCGGGATACACGAAATCAGTATGACGATACGAGAGTTGTTCTGTGAACGCTTTTATAAACAATGTATAATCGCTATCCACCATACACGTAACATACGTTTATCGGCATCTGAATGAAATCATATGTCCCCGTGTGAAAGAGCTCCTCAGTTGCAACGTAATTGCGTAATACATATGCAGGGTGATTCTCTCGGTGCGCCTGTCAAAGAGATGCCACTTGGTACCCCGTGGCGAGGTCAATCCCCTGTGGGGCCTCACCAAATGTTATGGCTTTCGACCCTCGAAAGGGTTGGAGTGCCTATTAAGAAGTGAGAAATCTCGGAGTTCCGCATTTCTCATCAGATCTTTGCGAAAACGACGTCAATAGATTACTTATGTTTCGCCAATGCAATTGACACCAAGAACGACGTAATTCGGACCATACTGAAGGAAATTACATGAAAAATTGATTTGCATAATTTCAAGCTAACTTCGTTGAAAATAGTCCGATTTACATGACATTTGGTATGGTTTTCATCGGAAAAAACAAAAAGAATTCATCGGTGTCACTTCCATATCCAAGATTGGCGGCATCTCTTTGACAGGCGCACCGAAAGAATCATCCTGTTCCTTTTGGTAAGTGGAGGTGGTTGGAAAATTTCAAGATCTATTCCGTTTGTATAAACGTAATATTGCATTTTTATGTTCAATTTTTACTGCTAATATATTTTCATAAACATTTCATGTAAAAGAACCTCTTAAACTGTACAATCTCACCTACGCGCCGTTGTACTAAAAAATCACGGGCGATGAGCACCAATACACTTGCTGGAGGGACATAGGAACAAAAGAGGTACAGTAATCGCCCGTTATGAGTCCGTCGAACGGGGCTGGCGGCGGACTCATGGTGGGTTGCGGACATGGTTCCGCGCGGCCAGTGGCTGTGTCAACCCTTTCGTTTCCTCTCGCTCGTTGTCCGGTTCTTTCACTCTTGTCCGCAGGCTTCCAAGAAATGGTGGGGTAGTCGTTGGACTCTCAATGGGCGGAAAAAACGGACTCATAACGGGCGATTACTGTAGTTCAATTTGGGGACGGTTCCATTATCGCTTAGAGTATATAAAAATACACGCACTCGAGTATCAAAACAAAAGGATGCGCGATGTATTGGCTACAAGCAAAGATGGGCCATGGGGGGGGGGGGGAGATATAACTATGAAGAGGTGACAACTTCACGTCTGCAAGGAAAGCAGGTCCGATTGGTCCTAATATACTGACATCCCTATGGCCACCCTTTTCTTGCAATCAATCGTCACGGGTCCTTCTGTTTTGATATTTGCGCGCGAGTATATACTCGAGCGATAAGGGATTTGAATAGACCCCGCGCGCGCAAACTACCTGTTCCCGGGTCCCTACGCGAAGTGCGTTGGCCCTCGTCGCGAGTAATTGCGTGTAATTTTTTAATATAATAGCGCGTGGATGAGATTGTATAGATTAAAATGTACTTTTACATTAATAATTAGCAGTGGATTGCTGATGTCGACGAAAGCACCCATTTACAGGAAACCAGATGTTTTACTATGTACCAGCATTGGAGTAAAACTTACTTAAATCTACCTACTGAAGGGATTTTTAAATTTTCGTTGCAGGCACAGAAAAAAAGTGGAAAAAGCGACCTTCATTATTTTCTTCGCTATATCGACCAATTGTGATTTTTTTTCAAAACAACGAAACACTCCACCTACTTAGGAAACCAATACTTCTACCTTCTAAAAAAAATCACGTCGTTTGGACCAATTTTAAAAATGTTATTCTGTTTTTAAGGGTGTACGAATACTTTTGTCACCTACTGACTGAAAGAACTGTACAGCAGGCTTGCAGAAACGGCTGAATTGGGACTGACCGCGCCAGAGCAGGCCTCCTACACAGTTGTCAGTGAAATTAGGGACACCGCACGGACACCGTACGGATACGGAACTGACACGGAACGGATATGTGTGCACAGACCTTTAAGGTACATAGGTATATGTATTACGTAATTACGTTGCAACTACAGAGCTCTTTCACAGGGGGTTACATGGCGATTTTATTCACATGGCGATACACGTATGATACGTATATGGTGGATACCAATTATACATTGTTTATACGAGCGTTCACAGAACAACTCTCGTATCGTGATACTGATTTCGTGTATCCCGCAAACGTCGGCCGCATGATAGTTTTCGTATGAAATCGGCAAACGAAAAGTTCCCTCTTCATGTCTAAAGGTGGGATCTCCTACCTGCGACTGGTCGCTGCGAGCGGTCGCAGCGACTTGGCCCAGCGACTGGTCCTAGGCTGAATCTCCTTGCCTGCGACCAAGTCCATTGCCACAGTGGGACAAAATTCAAAGAAACAAGGAAACGAGTCAGAATTCAAAAGTTGAGGGAGGATTATGTATTTTTATATATTTCTTGTAAGCTACTAATATGAACTCCTAAAAAAGGTAAAAATATCATGATGCCTATGCCTGATCTGTGTGTAAACACGTGTCTAAGTTTGTATGTATTTTTCGTGTAGAATTTTAAATCGAGTCATTTAATTTTTGGTGATATAAAAGAAAAAAAAATGAGGTCCCAAATGAGTAGTATCGATTTTGCTAAGTAATAGCAAATAATTAGTTACAGACAGTTTTTTTTCTCATAAGAAACCCATCGAAAAAATATCAGTAATTATCGGTCTTGTAGTTACCTTCCGGGAATTTCCAAGCAAATTTCTTTTTTAAACGATTTTAATCCGCTGCGATCCTCTGTTATTTCAGTTTTGCCTGTATTCTATGTCGCACAGTGGGGAACTGATTCCCAAGAAATAAGGGAAAAATGCAACATCCTATATTTCGCATTCAAAAATGCCAAATTTTATTAAGGAAGTTAATAAAAGTGTTAATATACAACTGATACGAAGGTTTGGCGTTATTTAAGAAACTAACGTTATTTTGTCAATAATTTCAGTACAACTAAAAGAATTTGATAAATAAACCGGGGGAAGTGCAGAAATATTTGTAAACCTGTATCCATGTCATCCTATATACCAAATACTGTTCACAAAGTGTTAATACATTCCTGCGAATGTATAAAATATTTTGGCAACCTTCACTCGGCCAATTCGGTGAAGAGACCCAAGAAGAAGCCAGAAATAAAGATTTTAAAAATTATAGAAAAAATTATAGCTCAAAATATTCTATCGTCTCAATGGCCCACCTTCTCTCACATCCGAATACGTCAGCGCGTGCTTTTGTTTTAATATTCCAACGCGTGTTTATATTTAAGAGATACGGGATATCTCTCGGAGAAGGAGAACAAAGCAGGCCTCATCACGTGCAGTCAGTGGACCACCACTTTTCTTCCTGTGGCTGAAACATCCTTCGATCTAACATAAGAATATCTTCTTATTTTGTTAGTGGAGGAAAATGCCACATCTGATTCCCAACAAAAACAGGCTGATCGGCCAGAGCGTCTCGCCAGGGTCGCGGTTTATGACCATATTGACCAACGAGTCGATGCGGCGGTTGAAAACAGTACCATCGTGCGGGTCCGAAGTCATTATAGGTATGTACCATCCAACGACAGAGTAATTTACGGATTAACTCAGACTGAAGAACGCCTAAAATTATCAAAGACGGCACAACGTTCTTGATTGCCCTTTAGAGATGCTGGCAAACAGATGTTGTCGAAACGTTCTTAGGACAATTTGAAATTACCGGTCGAAAGCAACAAATGATTTGACGCTTCACTCTGAACCCACTTTTGTTCCAATGCACAGTGGGCCGGAATCTCAAGAAATAGAGAAACTATTCAGCATGCCACTTTTCGCAATCGAAATGCCGAATCATATTAAGCTACATTATAAAAGAAGATTTTTGATTTTCTTTCGGCAAATGGATAAAAAGTTTAAAACATCTTCGTCTGTATTGCAGTGAGAATCTTTGGACCTACAATTTTTTCTATAATTTTTATAATCTTTATTTCTGGCTTCATCGTGGGTCTTTCCACCCAATTGGCCGATTGGAAGGTTGCGAAAATATTTTATACTCTCGCAGGAATGTAACAATATTTTGTGAACAGTATTTGGTATATTTCTGCATGTTTCGCCTTGTGGGACAAAAGTAGGCTCAGAGCGAGGCGGAAATTCCAATTATCTTTTATAGCCGGTAATTTAGAATTTTTCGAAGCGACATTTCTTCATTCGTTTACGGTAGGCAATTGCTTGTTTTCGAAGCGTTCGTCGGGAAGCATTTGTGTACCTGATGTCGAACAGGGACAATCGACACCGTGTCGTTTTTTGCAGGGGGTTCAACTTTCTTCACACTGAGTTAATCCGTTGATTGCTCTGTCACCGGGTGCTACACCGGGACTTGGGACCGGCACGTACCGTTGTCCACAACCGGCTCGCGGGACAATACGGTCATAAACCGCGACCCTGGCGAGACGGTATGACCGATCAGCCGGATGAATTTTTCACAGCGAGGTGAATATTCATTCGTTGTTTACGATCGGTAATTTCATATTTTCCCAAGAACGTTTCCACAATATCCGTTTGTCACATTTCTAAAGGGCAATCAAGCACGTGATGGGGCCTTTAAGAATTTTAGACATTCTTCAGCCTGAGTTAATCCGTATATTGCTCTGTCAGTGGTTGGTACATATCTATAATGACTTCGGGCCGCACGTACAGTGGCTCGCATTAATATTCGGACACTTTTTAAAATCGCATAACTTTTTTAGAATTGGTCCAAACAACTTGAGTTTCTTTGAGAAGCTAGAAGGATTAGTTTGCTAACTGACGCATTTCGTCGTTTTGAAAAAAAATGTATTTGGTTGGAATAGCGAAAAGAATAGTAAAGATCGATTTTTAAACTTTTTTTTGTGAGCTTGTAATGAAAATTCAAAAAAACCGTTTGTAGATTGCAGTAAGTTGTATACGTGCCTAAAATTTCATCAAAATCGGTTAACGTTGCTCCGAGCTACAAACGTTTAAAGATCGCAGAATAAGGTAGAGAATCGCGAAAATTCCCGAAATCAGCGAATAGGTGAAGGGAGATAGTCCACTGACTGTGCGGAATGCCGCCTGCTTCGTCCTCCCGACAAATTCGAGACCGATCTCTTATCTCTCAAGTATAAACACGCAAGGCATAGGGAGATTATATTATGACCAATCGGTCCTGCATTTGTTGTTTTGATATTCCAACGCGTGTTTTTATTCAAGAGATAAGAGATCGGTCTTGAATTTGACGATTGGACAAAGCAGGCGGCATCAGGCGCAGTCAGCAGACCACCCCTGTTCTTCCTGCGGCTCTCCGCGAGGCGTACTGGTCTTTCTGCAGAATAATTTCGTTTCCTACCCCCTTGCCAGGGAAACATTCTTCGATCTAATATAAGAACATCTTCTTCTTTTGGTAATTGTGCGGACCATAAAATTAATTTTCGTCACGGTCAACGTTCCGACTATACTTATTATTCCTTTATACTGAAGCGAAACATGGTTTATTGCCTGCCGAACGTACAGGAATTAGCTTGTAGCAATTGGGGATTAAGCCTAAAAATTGTTCCGCTGTTCTGATAGTTACTTAGCACATGTTTCCTACTTACTTTATATCGTGTAGGGGGCCAGAGGTTTAGTGTTATAAAGCTGTAGTAAATCGTGACCCGCTACATCATGGAACTTCGCGCGTGTGTCGATACGGACACTGCACTTTCCATGGCATAGTTATCAAATTCTTTTAGTTTCTTTGGAGTTATTGACGTTAATTCATGACGCATTGGCGTTATTTTCTTAAATACGGTCAAACTAGTATATTAACACTTTTTGTATCAATTTCCTAAATAATATTCGGCATTTTTAAATGCGAAATACGGGATGTTGCATTTTTCCCCTATTTCTTGCGATTCATCCCAACTGTGCGACATAGAATACACGTATTTAATCCATTACTGCCAAATATTCGCAAATGCTTTTCCCGCAGTAGCAAGAACCAGATTATGGTGATTACTTCTAAAACAAACAAAAAATTCGATCGGAAATTCCCGGAAGGCAACTAAAAAGTCGATGATTGCTGACAATTTTTCAATTGGTTTCTTATGGAAAAAAAACTTTATGTAACTAATTATTTGCTATTGCTTAGCAGAATCGATACCTCTAATTTGGGATCCATTTTTTTCTCTTTTATATCACCAAAAATTAAAACACTCGATTTAAAATGCTGCACGAAAAATACATACAAACATAGACACGTGTTTACATACAGATCAGAAGTAGGCGTCATGATATTTTCGCCTTTTTTAGGTGTTCATATTAATAGTCCACAGGTGTCATATAAAAATACATACTCCCATATCTTTTGAATTCTGACTTCTTTCCTTATTTCTTGGAAATCTGTTCCACTGTGGCAATGGGTTGCAGTGCGACTGCTCGCTAAACTCCCTTCGGGCGCAGTCTAGCGACCGGTGGTCGCAGTGCCCAGCCTGCGACTAGGTATAATGGGAAACAGGTACCCAATCGCATTGTGTTGCGTCTCGAGTAGCCTAGGCTGGTACTCAAACAGACTCGCGTCAGGCTTATTCGCCTGGCACATACCCGACGATCGCAGATGCTTGTAGGAGAACAGATGCATGCTTCCCCATTGAAACAGTGTACTGCGACCGGTCGCTGCGACCAGTCGCAGGTTGGAGATCCCGCCTTAATACTGTTTATGGGATGAATCCAATGCTTCCTCTTCGCTTGTTTTTTACTACATCTTTTGTGTAAAATCCAAATAGATAACGCTTCAATCTCATTCATTTTTCAGAGAAATATTTTGTCCTAAAATTAATCGGGCACGAGAAGATATTTTTTATTGAAGAACAAATAATTGACACGTATCGCTATACGTGTTTTGCCCTGCGTCATGTGAAAGAGTCCGCTCGTTTCCACGTTCCATCTGTCGACTTCAGACAAAAGTATCGTGCGGCCAACGTTTGCGGGGTAGACAAAATCAGTATCGCGATACGAGAATCGTCGTGTGAACGGTTCCTATGCAAGCTATAATGATCAATGGAAAATCGGTATGCATCATACACGTATCGCGACACATGTATCGCCGTGTGAAAAAGTTCTAAAGTTTGCACGTCCTGTTGAAACGCACATCCAGCTCCATTTCCCTAACACCCAGCATTCATGCATCCGATCTTACCCTATACCTTACCGCGCAAAATTCAAATACAAAACTCTTTTCATTACAATCATTAAGAACAATCAGAATTATATCATGTTTGGTATAATTTTCATTGCAAAAACTCCAGCAACCCATTGGCGGTATTTGTATGGAGACCTATTATTAATTATAGAAATTCCCATTTTCTTTACTGAGTGGCCTATTGCTGTCCTTGTCTTTATGACTCTAGGGTCTAGGACCCCTGAAGTGCCGTGGTGCGTGAGCTCGACCCGAGAAACTTTCACGATCATAAAAGAAGGTTCTCCCTTTCACCTTTCCGCGATTTTAGGACTCCGTCAGTCCAAATGCCCAAATATCGTTGGCAACCAAATTTTAGTGTTACTGAACGGATATTGGTTCTACACTGACATCTGCTGACATCCCTGACACAGACAAGTGTCCGCTGCTCCATTGTAAAGCACTCAAACGTTATTTTTTAACACTGATCCTGACGACCCGGAACTGACAGGTACGGAGAGATCGTCGAATTTCACGGAACTGACAAGTGCACGCTGCTCCATTCCAAAATCAGCAACCGATACCTTTTGCGACCACGGAACTGACATGAAACTGACACGGAACGGATATGTGATCGCAGACCTTAAAGGCTGACGTTCCAATGTGCGGCCGGCGACGGTCCCACTAGTGTAAGGGAGATACTTCTCTGTTTAAACATACTTGTATCTGTTTCTCCCTTGCACTAGTGCGACCGTCGTCCGTCGCACATTGGAAGGTCAGTCTTAAAGCAAAAGAACAACAAAGCGGGCGACCGGAGCTCCCGCATGTTACGGCGTCCAGAAATTCTTCTTCATTTCCTTTCGTGTAAGTGTGCTTTATTATTATTAATTAAGCTGTACGCATAATGAGCCAGCGGCGGTGGCCGCGATGAAACACCGGTTCTCGTTCCATCACCGAAATTAAGCATCGTGGGGCGCGTACCGGGGAAAGATGGGTGACCGATTTTCTCCTGGTGCGTCGCTTGCTGCTGGCAACCTTAAGTAAGGGTAGGTTTCCCCGGTTGCGAACGTATATAATTCGTGACCGTTATGGCCTGCCCAATAGCAAAAATTCCTTACGGTGATCCCATCGAGTCAAGACGTGGTCTTTCAGAACTCACTCTGCTTTCCGTCCACCCTGTGACCTGCACGGTGGTCTCCTAGAAAGAGATTAAATGCTCACTCTAATCTTGCTTGGTTTCAATGCTGCTATAGAGGAAAATTGGAGGTGCAGCGCGTCAGTTGGACCTTGAATAAACCGACACTATCTGTACGCATAATGAAACGAACATATTTTCAACGAATATAAGATTATTGTTTCATTACACGTGTATACAGATGTATGTGCAGTTAAATAAAATAGTCTGCGCAGATTTTTGCTAATCTACTTCTTTATTGAAATGTGTACCTTTTTAGTATCAGGTCCCTTGGAAGGGCGTTCTACTCTACTTAGTAGGATAAGCAAAAACAACAATATAATTTGATAAGTGACGTTTACATTTTATTTATAATTATTTATAATAATACGTAGCATATTACTGTTTATTACAAATTTCTCGTTTTTTATAGGTTGGAATATTCGAAAAATAAGTAAAGTACACTCGCTGAGCTGCTTTGCGCTATTCCGAGTAAACTTTACTGGCTGCATCGCGCCTTATCTTATAACACCACTCGATAGGCTGCATTGCGCCGAGTCTCGAGTATAACTTTTAAGAAAGTTGCAATACGAAAAAATAAAAAGTAATTTTAGTTCTTTGTACTGAACTGTCTATACAGGTAGAAAATAAACATGGAATATTGACGTTTACCGAAAAACATAGAAATTAAATTTTTCATAGTGAATGGTTATGGAATGATGATATGGATCGTTTCAATTACCTTTTACAAAATCATTCATATTATAGACCTGCTGAAACGTGGTAGGTGCAATTACTTGATACAATATAACCCATACCGACAAATGAAAAGCATATACAATTTTTATATAGTTCGTTGTCGAGAGATAATGCGAATGATAATGATAATTGGTTATTGTATGGAAGAGGTCATTGGGTATGCAGCTAATACGACAGCAAAAATATATTTATTTATGATTCTTTGAATAATAAAAGGTTAGAGAAGGATCAAGAACAATTTTTGAAAAAATTGTTTCCAACATATGTCTTTATCCAATATCCTGTCAAATTTCCTACTGTGCTACCGAACAGTAGCGATTGCGGTGTTTTCGCAATAGCCATTGCTGTTTCGTTATTATTTGATATTAAAACAGACAAAGTACAATAGCTTAATGCGCCCGCACTTGATAAAAATGTTTGAATTCAATATTATAGAGTATTTTCCTCAAGACCTAAATTTTAGTGTTCCTCATAAAATGCTTTCATTAATAGAAGTAAGAGCAAAAAGGCTGAAGTGGCTCGTATACGCCCAATACGTCAGCGTAAAATGAAGCAACTGAAATCGAGTTTATTACAAATAAATTGCCATTTTCAGCAATCTGAGGACGGATTAAATAGTAAATTTTCAACCGAACGACGTCGACAAAAAAGAATTGCGCTGTCATTAGAGCAAAAAAAGTATTATTGCTGAAGGCAGATGGTAAACCAAAAAAAATGTTAATTGTCTTAGTATTAATAATTTACAATAACTCCGTTAGAATCTAAAATACATAAACATATTAGAAACGCAGTCATATTTATTCTACATGTACACATTTAGTGTGCAGTATGCGCACAGGCGCAGGCACACGCAAACGCACACGCACACGCACACACACACATAACACAAAGTTCATTTTTATTTAAAGGCAATTGTCAATAAATTATGCAGAAATTTGTCGACCAATGAAGTGATTAAAAAATATTAAGATTTATCTGTTTTCGTTACACATCTTCCTTGATATTTTTCATTCTTTTGTGAAATACATTCGTAATACTTTAAAATCCACAGTTGTTGCCACGCTATTCATTGCTTTTATTAGTTTCCTATTAACAATATTCTAATTCACCAATAAACATACTAAATTAATTTTAACCCAACACCAAAAAATTGAGCGTTAAAAATATTGGATCTCTTCGTTCATTTTCGCTGAATTATTACCATTAGCATTTAAATTTCCTGCAACAAGACTGTCTGCCATACACTCTCACCTTCTTTGGATACATTTTGTAGTCTCTACACTTACTATAGCAAAATGCCACTCTATTTCTATATAAATTATACAGATAATCCTGAGCAGAAGAGAAAGAGAAAGTACCCTGTTGCACGAGCAAATGCACTAAGCACATTTTCATGTATAATTTTATTATTTTAAAGTTTTAAGAAATATGTATCCCCATAAAAACTCCAAAAAAGTAAAATAATAATACGCCAAGTACATGAAATCAAATAAATCAGAAAAAATAGAAGATAATAATAAGTATAAAATAAAAAAAGGATGTGAAATCAAAATGAGCTGCAAGTACATATAGGTGCTTTCAGTCAAATACTTGGCCTGGCGATCGACTTCGTATTTTTTTTTCGCGATCATACATACATATTCTTCCGCACAACACCTCACATACACTCATACACACACTCTCTTTCTCGTGACCGACCCGAGTACTCGGTTATACAGAGCAGTAGTCTCTCGTATCTCGACAACATTCGTCGAAATTGTTACGTCTCTATTGTATCAACTCATTATCAATCTGTATCTCAAATAAACCGCACTTTTCTCAACAGTTTTGAGTTCTCTCTAAACATCATTTAAAGAAAAATATTAACTCTTATGTCATAACTTTTAAAATTTAGGTTATAACAGTTATGGTCTCTGATTTAAATATCAATAAATATGTATGTAGCTACAAACTGAATAATATTAAAATTGATAGGTTCTTTGTAAAAAAAATTCCGAAATAACGCGACGAAAACGCCTCGTTACATGAGAATACCCTCTTAAGTAAAAAATGTATTAATCACGAATTCTAAGTTGATCTTTTCTAAAAAAGATGGATTTTGTTCCGTATTGTTATGCTTATAAGAACCGAGAAGGAATTTTCAACAACTCGACAATTCCAAGAAACTTGAAACTTGGCAGAAATGTAGTTCAAGTGTCCGGGAAAGCGACAACCTAACGCCATCTCCTAGACCTGGCCGCTAATTAGGTGATCTTTGGCAACGGCCCGCTGACTCATGTGGAGCGTCGATCACGGCCCCTTCCATCTACTTGCAATCGATGGAAGGGGGACTCTATCTTCCAGGAAATCGCTCTCTGGATCGCACTCTGCTCGCGACCACGCTATTAAGTATTCTTCTCGCTTCGAAACCTGCTGTTCGCAAATCTGCTACGCGCAAATCTTGCTATCGCTTTAATTATTAAAATACTCTCGCTCAACTACTTGAAGGCTTGTGTAAAATTTCGCATTGTTTTATTATAATTCAAATCATAGCTGTTGTACACAGTGTAAATATATTTGTAGTGATCTGCTTTAAACGTGCCCCTAATTAAGCTCCCAGTTTTCCTACTGCGGCATCCTTACTAGCTTATAACATCAAGTGATGCTAATAACGTAGCCATTTTTTGTTTCGGTAACGAAACGTTCTTAAGGCTGAAAACACCATCTCAAAGAAATTGTACGTTTTCATATTATCGCAAATATCTGCGAAACCGTAAAAGATATAGAAAAAAGTTTAATTCAAAGTTGTAATGGTTTTTGATTGCTTACAATATGGCGAAAAAACATTTTTGAAAAAGAGGGTGGTTGAAATAAATCTGGGAAAAATTAATTTTTTCGGAGTTTCTTTATCACCATGTTGCAGGATATCAAAAGCCATAAATCTTTGAATTAAACTTTTTTGCGATGTATTATATGGTTTCGCAGGTATTCGCGATACTATGAAAATTTACAACTTCTTCGAGGTGGTGTTTTCACCCATAGGAATGTTTCATTGTCGAAACAAAACAGTGGCTACATTCTTAGGATCACTTGTACTACATTTCTGAAAAGTTTAAAATGTTTTTGAATTTTCGAGTTACCAAACATTCCTTGTGAGATATATACAGTATTTATTCGCTAAGAGCTCGATTGGGCCTACACATTAAGAGCTCGACGCTATCTCCACCACTTTTGTCTCACTCCTGTTCTGCGAAGGCGAGGGTGAGCCAGAGGGACTGAAAGCCAGCGAGGAACGGTACGAGACAGACGACGCGTTGATACCTTGTCTCGCTCCGTCTTTCGGACACCTGATATTTCAGTCTTTGCATGCCCGACGGGCGTGAGCGTTTAGACTTGTTCTCGTTCCATCTGGCTGTCGGCTTCGGCAACAAAGATACGTGAAATAACGTTATTTAAATCTCCACAAAATTACCTTTTTTAAAAAAAGGTACAAAAATGCGCACCAAGTCGTGAATTTATTATGTGCTATTTAGCTTTACAAAAGTAATGATGTACAAAAATTGCGCCAATTATAAAAATAGCTACTTATACAAACAAAAAATGTATTAAATAATATTAAGCAGATATATTTTTACTTTGTACAAATAAATATTTCAATACCAGTAAATGTTTTATTCAAAATACTGTCCCGCTATTAATACTTTGGTCGTTGGAATAGTACATATATTAAATTTACGTATTGCTTTGACTATTTTATCATCTTGTCATGAAAATAATAGTAAAGAAATAATAACTATATCTTTCGTCAATATTATTATTATTTTATACATGAAAATATGTATATTTCATTTTCTTGTGCAGCAGGGTTACTTTCTCTTTCAGCTGTTAAAATAATTCTCTTCGTCTGCATAGTTAACTGAAATAGGACACATTTACTAATTATTTATAAATTATCATACATGCTCATATGTCAAGATAATTGAATGAACAATTGCGTATGTAAAACGCTACCTGCCAATTTGTGCAAACATAGTCTGACGTAGATCACACTGCATCATCTTCTGCTTCGATTCACTAGTTTACAAAATCCAAAAAATTATTTTTGATCGAGACCCCATTATGAAATTCTTATGTAAGGTGGTCCCTTAAACTCAAAAATCGACATGAGACGAAATTCTATGGATACGTTTTTGAGATATCGCTCGATGAATATTTTGGTAATTTTTTAAGAAGACGACCCAATGTTTTTGGCCATATCTTGCGTTAGTTTTGACCAATTTGATCGCGACGAAACTTAAATTAAAGATAATTAAATACATACAATTCTTTCCTACAGTTTTCTGCAATCGAACCAATAGGTTATGCGGAATCGAGCGAGACTTAAGAAAAAAGTAATGTTTTGGGTCCGAAATTGAAATAAAAAATTCAATACAAAGCCTGGAAGACATAGAAATTATCATGTGACATCCAGTTTCTAATATTTTACGTAGAGTGCGCACCTTTGCGAAGAAAACAAGCTCAACCTGAGCAAAATCCATACACAAATAAGGAAGTTATGAACGATAGAGCGGGAGTGTCATTTTCAACTTTTTCCCCATTTTTGCATTCCTTCCTGCTTTTTTTTTTATATATAATAATATCATTTGTATCGATCTTCTGCTGTAACATGCTTTTTACTTCTTCAATTCTCTCAATGTAGGAGTTAAGATGTCTTTGAAGATCCATTTCCTCCACTCGCATTTGGATTTCTTCCCACCAAATCTTGGTGTTGTAAGCGATGAACATGGCGAGAGATTTCATCGGCAGATGAAAAATATTGAGAGACGCTACCAAGGATTCTAGGATGAGTGAATGATGGGTGACTACGACTGGTTCTTTGTAAGAGAAATTGATCTCAATACGGGCAAAAGAAATAGAAACAGCCAAAATTGCTTTTCAAAAATAAAATAAAAAAAATTAAATACATTTAAATTTGTTTTCATTCAAGACAAATACGTAATTCGCCAAGAAACAGGAAGAAATGCAAAAATAGGGAAAAAGTTGAAAATAGGCACTCCCGCTCTATCGCCCATATCTTCCTTATTTGTGTGTGGATTTTGCTCAGATTTGGCTTGTTTACTTCGTAAAGGTGCGCACTCTACGTAAAATATAAGAAACTGGACATCACATGATAATTTCTATGTTTTCCAGACTATGTAGTGAATTTTCAAAAAACATTACATTTTTCTTAAGTTTCGCTCGATTCCGCCTAAACTATTAGTCCGATTGGAAAACACTGTAGGACATAATTGTATACAATTTAATTATCTTAAATTTAAGTGTTATCGCGATCAAATCGATCAACTCTAACGCGAGATATAGCCAAAAACGTCGGGTCGTCTTCTTAAAAAATTACCAAAATATTCGTCGGGGAATATCTCGAAAACGTATCAATAGGATTTCGTCTCATGTCGATTTTTGAGTTTAGGAGACCACCTTACATAAGAATTTCATAACGGAGTCTATGTCAAGAAAGGACTGCAAACTAGTGTTATCTGTAAATATATAAAAGCCACATTTAGTTACAACTTAACGTAGAACTTATATAGAAATAGAGTGGCCTTTTGCTATAGTAAGTGTAGAGACTAAATAATGTGTCCAAGCGAGGTGAGAACGTATTAGGGAAGGGCGATTCCATTAAAAAAAAATCGATACTTAAGAATCGATTCTAATGAAATATCGATGCTTAAGAATCGATTATTTCCTAAAAAAATCGAAGAATCGATGAAAGGAATGATTAGGAATAGAATCAATTAACTGTGAGATAAAAAGATTTATTATTGAATCATTATATTGGAAAATACATTATGTAGTATACATATATTCAGTATTTTAAGCATATATTATAAAATCGTTTTAAAAGGTATAGTGTGTACATCTATGACTCACACACATGCGTGCGCGTGCAACACACACAAAATTTCAGTTTTTATATACAGTTGTAGTTTATTTAATTTAAGGAAAAATAAAAAATTATAATTAGGAAATTCTTAAAAATACGAAGTGTACATTTAAAAGCTTAATTATATCATGCTTCCTTTTTATTAAATCAAAACTTATATTAATAACAAAGTTGAAAGTTATTTAATAAACAAAATTAAATATACATATTGATAGCGATTAATAATTAGCAACTTGCCTGGCAGATTCAGATAATTAATATTCACCTAGTAATTATTACTATTAAACACAAAAAGGCAAACAATTCTCAACAATGCTATGGGGTTACGCTGCGCGGAGGAGGTCCGTTCCCTCGTGGAACAGAGATAGAAAAAATGTTGATTTTTTTTCTTGATTCTTGGTCAGACAATAATCAAGTTATCGAGAATCGATTCCTAAAATAATCTGTAAAATAATCGATTCATCAGAAAGAGAATTCATCGATCGAGTCTAGAAGAATCGAGTAGAATCGCCCTTCCTTAGAATGTATAGTAGAAAGTCTTGTTGCAGGAAACTTAAATGCTAATGGTAATTTAATGAAAATGAACGAAGAGATCCAACATTTTTAACGCATAATTTATTGGTGTTGGAGGGGGAACCACGTGACGTGCGTGAGAGAATAACGTGTGTCGGCAGACAGACGAAAGAAATAGACGAAAAGTGTGGCAAAAGTGCGCAGAAAATTACGAGGCCGGGTGGAAAACCAGGGGAGTAGACAAGGTTCCGGTGGACAGTATAATCGACAATTAATAAAGTACCGAATGGTGAGATAAAAGGTGAAGAAGAGAAGGTGTGAAACGAGTACACGAAGTACAAGATACGTGGCAAGCATAAGTGACATCTAGGGAGTGGAAGAAGTGAGAAGACAAAGCGAAGACAGCAGTTGGTAAAGAAGAGCGGAGACTCTAATGAGCCAAGCAGGCGAAGGTGGGAAAGTGCAAAAGGAAACCAGGAGAAGGGGAAGACCATCGTTGGCAGAACAGCTGGGAAGAAGAAGAGCGGACAGCGAAGGCTCGATACTGGACTCATTTAAGAGGAAACGGGACGGCGAGGAGGAGCAGGAGAGGTTGAGGGCCGAAAGGGAAATAAAAGAAGAATTCTTAAAAGCGAGGAAAGTAGGGAGGTCGCCTCCGCTGAAGAAAACTGAGGTAGCTATAGAAACTGCGGAAACGCCGGACAGCCAGAAGACAGGGCAGAAAAAAGAAATGGATGCAAAATTAGACAAATTGATGGAAGCTGTGCTGGCAGTTAAGAAAGACATGGAAGAGTTGAGAAAAGATAATAAAGATCTAAGGCAGGGAATGCAGGATCTGAGGGACGAGTGGAAGAGCAGGTATGAGATATGGGAAAAGGAAAGGAAAGAAATGAGAGGAAGGATAGAAGTGCTGGAGACCAAGAAGGTTCAGGCAGAGAGGCTGACAGAAAGACTGGAGGGGCTAGAATGGAAGAAAGAGGCTAGAGAAAAGAGAGAGAGAAGAAATAATATTACCCTAAGAGGAGAAGATCTACCACGTAAAGAGACGCCGAAGGATACGGTGGAGTATGTGTTAAGGCACGAATTGCAGGTAGAAAAGCATACTGGATAGGAAGGGGGGAGAAAAAAAGGGCTACTGATAGCAAAGTTAAGGGGGGGTTCTGGTCTAGAGCCCAATAAAATAGGTGATATTTAGGAATTAATTAAAGGAAAACTACTATATATAATTTAATGGGACTTGTTGCATTGTATTAAGGATGTCTTAGATTATAGAAATATATTTTTTGTTTTATAATTAATCATTGCAGACAGCCTTGGGGAGTCGTTAAAGTCAAGGCGTCAAGAAATTGATCCAAATCGGTGGGACCTCTATCTCCAAAAGTTATTATCCGATTCGACTGAAACCTTGTTTATTTTGAAGATTATTCTTTTGGCTAGGGGGGGGGGGACTAAAAAAATTACAAAAATTACATTTTTGAGGGAATAACAACACTTCAAGCTTGAAATCACTTTTCCATGTATTTTTCGTCCTTTCAACGCCTTTGAAAATTATAAATTTTCAACTTTTTGTAATTTTTTTTAGTCCCCCCCGTAAAACGCATTTGAAGTTTTACGTGAGCGCCGGAGTGGACAGTTGTTGCCCATGCATTTGCCGCTACTCAAATGCCTATAACTTGGGGAATTTTACGAATTTCAACAAATCCTTTTAAACACGTTTTCCTAAAAGGTTGAACATTCGAAAAATGAAATAAAAAAAAATCGACATTTAGACCAGAACCTCCCCTTAAGAAGCTGGCAACAGAAAAGAGCAGTAATGCTAAAGAAGAGTACATTGAAAGATAAGAGGCTGGTTATTGACAATGACCTGACGAAAAAGGAAAGGGAGATACAAAGGAACATTAAAGATATTGCCAAGGTGGAAAGGGAGCAAGGGGCAAAGATGAAAGTTGGGTACAGGAAAGTAATAATCAACGATAAGACATTTATCTGGAAAGAGGATGGTGGGCTGAAAGAAGTAAATTTTTGGAGTCGGCAAAGTTCTGCGAACCTCTAAATTTTAGGAGGACCGCAGAGCTTACAAGGACAACGAAAGCACGACAAAAGGCAATACCAACACCCGTTCCCCGCGCGCCTGCGGATGCAGATATGTGGGGAGAGGGGGTACACAGAATTGGGAAAGGAATAAGAAATCAAAGAGAAATAGATACATTTAAAATAGGATACTGGAATATAGCAGGATTACTCAGCAAAGACAAGCAGTTTTGGGATTTCCTAAAAGAAATCGATGTAATAGGATTAGTAGAAACGTGGATTGAAGAGAAACAATGGGAAGGATTGAAAGATAAATTGCCACAAGAATTCTCATGGAAATGTAAATATGCCACCAGAGAGAGAAAAAAAGGGAGAGCGATAGGCGGAATTATCACAGGCATAAGAAAGGGCATAGAAGAGGAGGGATCGAACGCGGGAACGAAACACATTGAAGAGAGAAGAATAAAGATACAAAATGAAAAATGGAGAATAATAACAGTGTACAGCAGAGATATGAAGGAGACGGAAGAAGAGTTAGACCAGATAATAGAGAAGAAGGATGTGGAGAAACTGATAATCGGAGGAGATTTCAACGCAAGAATTGGACAGGAAGGGGGCGATTTTAGAATAGAAGAAAAGCATGGTGTAAGGAGATCAAAAGACAAAGTTAAAAACACAGAGGGAAAGGTGTTATTAGAGGTGGTTGAGGAAAGAGGATGGAATATTCTGAATGGGAATATGGAGGGAGATGAGAAAGGAGAGTATACATGTACGGGGCCGAGAGGCAGTACGGTAATTGACTATATAATAACAAATGTCGAGGCGGAAGAAGAGATCAAGAAATTCACAGTGGAAGAGAGAGTGGAGTCAGACCATATGCCTCTGATTGCAGAACTGTATGGGGGAAATAAAAGGGGAGAACGAGAGGGAAATCAGAAGGAGAGGTGGAGAGAGAGAAGAGTCTGGACAGAAGAAGGGAGGAGAGAGTTTCAAATAGAATTAAACAAAACAAACTTTATTAGGACGGAGATGAATGAAATGGTAGAAGAAATGATAAGAAAAATAAATAATGCAGTACGAAAAGAAGAAGTAAAAATTAAAACATGGAAATTGGGCAGCTTTAAGTGGTGGAATTCGAATTGTACAAAAAAGAAAAGGGAAGCCAGGAAAGCATTGAGGATCTGGAGAAGGGGTAAAGGAGACAAAGAAGGCTACCAGAAAAAAGAAGGGAGTACAAAAAAGTGTGCGATGAAAGGAGAAGGGAATTACAAGAAAATACAGAGAATGAGATAATGCAATTAAGGCTGCCGTCTCATCGGGCCTTGAATGTGTGCGTACGCTCACACAAGCTAGGAAAAGTGTGTACGTATACGCGATGTAGTAAACAAACCATTTCAACCAACTTACGTCGTGGAATCGGCAAGAAGGAAGCTTTTGCGGGTATAGTTGCCTCCAGTAGACATCCGTGCAGACGGGTCTGGTGCGTTTGAACGCTAATAAGCACCGTACGTTGAAATAATAATGAATTTATAACTCGTGTTTTGAGACAGACTCGAGAAATGACAGAATTATGCTTCAATGATTCTCCATCACCGACGCTAATGGTATATTCGCGCCATGTACCATCAGAACCGGTGGAAGTCCAAGCTGACCGATAAATGTAGGAAAGACATAGTTGCCAATACGTATCGAGAGTCATATCGCGTTGTTGCCGCATTTCCCCTATTACTGTTTGTCGTCAGGAAGGCTTGAATGAATCACGGCGAAGCGGCTGGAGAACAAAGATGGGCAAAGATAATATCTGGATAAATTAGAATAAAAGATATATTATGTTTATCCGTTATCTCTCTTCGAGCTGCAGATTTGGGCTATTCGGCGGTTTCTAATCTCGGTTCGAGGGGCATATACTGTTGCTTGCGGTGGATTATGTATTAATAAAATGTAAAACGTAATGTTTTTACCCGACTGTGGCACGTAAAGGAGGGTATTGTGTTTATCAGGCTATGTTTGTATGTCCAGATGTTACGCTCTAGAGACTGTACGGATACACCGATTTCGACGAATGAGATGTCTTTAGAAATGTCCTACGATATATAATTTTCAAAATTGTGAAATAGAAATAAAAAAATTGGAATGACTTGCAAGTAGTGATCTGAATCCGAGGAGAGTTTTTAACATCCCTCACTACGTTTCCCCGAACTAAACAGGCTGCGGCTCTTGCCATACAATATTGCTATATATAACTTAAAAGTAAAAAATAAAAAAAAATTAAAAAATCCGACTGCTTAAAAGGGGAACTAAAATGACAAAAATGTAATTTGATGTATAGATTGATAAAAAAGAAAGCGTTATATGTTTTTAGAAGAATTATTGCATTCATAAATTTCATTACGATCGGCGTGTTACACTTCGGTGATGTACCTTATTCGAATTGTATGCTTTGAAATTGAAGGGTCGGATGCAATAAGGGGACTAGCGCTCGAAAATGGGAAACGTTATTGTCCAAACGCAAAGAAAGCATTGGAAAATTAAATATTGTTAAACTGTATTTTAAAAAATATAGTGTAGTAAAGCTCGTCACGACACACATTTTTTCTATTTACAGTTTGTTTATCGAATCATTACTATTCGAGCTAAAAATTACAAACAAAAAATTTTTCATCGTGTAAAATCATTATTTTTTTAAACATAAATTGGGATAACTTGAGTAAATATTAACGGATCGTTATGAGACTTGAAACATAAAACTCAGAAAACTCTAGCGAAGCCGGGAAATGTATGCACAAATCTCTTATGTTAAAAAATGTAATAATATTTAATTTAAAAATAATACTGGACATAAACCATGTCTTTCAACGTTCGCCGTTAAAAAGTATCGAGGGAACTTTGAGGTATATACAGGGTGTCCCACTAAGGAGTGGACAGCGCGATATCTCTTAAAGTATTGTCGATAAAAATATAAAAAAATAGGGAATTGCATGGTTCGAGGGGGCCCATTTATTAGCGCGAACGAATTTTGTTTTCGATTATTAGTTTAAAAGATACGATGGTCAAGTTCGGTTTTTCAAATGGAACTATTTTTTTTGAAGACCTGAGTTGATAGTGCGTTCCAAGACAAATTCAATAAGCTTTAATGTATACACTTTATTTCCACTGATTTTTAAGATATTGCGCTTGCAAAATTACTGATTTTCACTGCAAGAAAACCCTCTGGAATAGCAAGGACCGGGGTCGGTCTTACTGGCGCTACGGGTGGCATTGCCTGTTGAAACTGATACCTACCTGCCAAAGGTCTACGACAGGGTTCGCAGGCCCAAAAGCTGGACAATTCATTTCCGTCAGAAATGCTACTTAGGTAGGTACATCTGCGGTATCGAGAAGCGCATCGTTACTTTTATTTCGCACTTGCTTCTACGCTCGGATGGCCGGTTCTTTTGGGAGGGATGCAAGTTGGATTGGTTAGGTTAGGAGGAGTGAAAGTTGCTAGACTAAATTTCAACCATAGGGAGCAGATTGTATCAGAACCAATCCAACTTGCATCCCTCCCAAAAGAACCGGCCATCCGAGCGTAGAAGCAAGTGCGAAATAAAAGTAACGATACCTACCTAAGTAGCATTTCTGACGGAAAAGAATTGTCCAGCCTTTGGGCCTGCCATCTCTGGCGTAGACCTTTGGCAGGTAAGTATCCATTTCAACAGGCAGTGCCACCCGTGGGGCCAGTAAGTCCGCCCCCGGTTTTTGCCATTCCAGAGGGGTTTCTTGCAGTGAAAATCAGTAAATTTGCAAGCGCAATATCTTAAAAACCAGTGGAAATAAAGTGTATACATTAAAGCTTATTGAATTTGTCTTGGAACGCACTATCAACTCAGGTGTTCAAAAAAAATAGTTCCATTTGAAAAACCGAACTTGACCATCGTATCTTTTAAAATAATAATCGAAAAGAAAATTCGTTCGCGCTAATAAATGGGCCCCCTCGAACCATGCAATTCCCTATTTTTTTTATATTTTTATCGACAATACTTTAAGAGATATCGCGCTGTCCACTCCTTAGTGGGACACCCTGTATAACTTGCAGCGACAAAGTTTTTCCTTAATATACAAGCACGATTTTCATCAATTTTCACACTGATTAATAAATAATTGTAGAAGATATGGCGATATATATATTTCTCGCACGGCGCCAACTGTCAACGCGAGTGATAAAATTGCTAAATAGCGCATTATACGCGGCTGTTGACTGTTGGCGGCGCGAAGAGATTTATATATATCGTCATATCATGTACAATTATTTATTAATCAGTGTGAAAATATGTGAAAATCTTCCTTGTATATTAAGGAAAAACTTTGTCGCTGCAAGTTATATGCACCTCAAAATTACCAGGATGGGCAACAAATTATTAGAAATCAAAATTTAATCTATGACACTCAATTTTTTTAAGTCGGCGCCAGATTTACACAGTGCAAATGATGAGGCGCCGATATAAAAAAATTAAGTGTCGTAGATTAAATAAGGAACAAAATTACTTTTTATTTTTTAGCGCATTTCATATTTTTTTGAAGTCGGCTTTAATTATGATTTTCCATTTTTTGGAACGATGCGCCAGTATTGTGACTTTTACACGCTGGTGGCGAAAAATCTCTCCGTACAAGGGTATAGCGCCGCGGTCAACCCTGTCTTAGCTGAAATTTTTTAAATTGAGACGGGTACGAGACCAGTCGACATTGTTTGCAAACCTCATTACAGTGATTTGGGGTGTGAGTGGTAAACCGATCATAAATCCCAATAGCTCTTTGCCACGTTCATTTGAAAGAGACCATCCGAAAATTTTCGAAGCTCGGAGCTCACCGCTGTCCAGCGGACGCTGACAGCCAGGGGTGTGCGGGTACCCGACGTTTCGGGCTCGGGACGGGCCGGAAACTTTCGGGCGAGATCGGACGGGATCCCGTTACGTTCGTATTGCTCGAGAACCCGAAGTTTTCGGGATCCGGAGACTCTTTTCGGGCTGCAAGCATAGCCGCCATGAGCGGGCAATTTGATTGCAGATCGACTAGGCAAAACTCGGACGCGATCGGCTCGAAACACTATTATATCGGCTCACAGACTATTTGGTAGCAATGAAATTACATATATATGTACTTACATGAATAATAAGATACTAATTATGATTCAACAGGAGACAGAAGGATAAAATCTTATCACTGGTCTTGATATAAATGATATACATAATTCTTTCCGTCTCAGTCCCCTCTTAATGGCTGGCTTTCGAGCCGATCTCTTCTGACGCGGCTCGGAGGTCATAAACGCTAGACTAGTGGCATAAGGACAAAGTCAGCAATAGGCCATTTAGTAATGCATATGCCAATTTCTATCATAGACGTATCACTAATGGATTACTAGTGTTTTTCTGATAAAAATAACACCAAACATGATATAATTCTGATTATTTTTAATGACTGTAATAGAAAGTACTTGGAGTAAAGTAATTGAGGAAAGTAATGAAGAGTACTTGAATTCTACGTGAACTGACACCACGGGCGTCTGTAGGCTTTTTTCCACGGGGTGGGGTAACTTTGAAGTGACGGTGGTGAAAATTATAGTTATGAAAAAACGAGTAGCCCGCTTGCTTTTTTGAACTCATTTTGTATTGCCAATTTAATTAAAAATTTAAATCCGAAATTGTCGGATTTAGTATTATTCACTTTCAGAATTTTAGAATTCTAAATTTCGAATTATTCATTTTTTTAGTATAAACTTAATAGAGACAAGTTCTTAAAAATAGGCGATTTTTTTCTCAAAAGTCAGGGGGGACAACTGCCCCTTTTGCACCCCACTCCGGACGCCCATGACTGACACGGAACTGATATGTGTACCCAGATCTTAACGTAAGCGCTACCTACGCTCGTGTATTTACATCGTAGATGTTTTTTTTTATAATTTTTAAATAGTTAATTTTCAGTAGTTAATAAGGACAGAGCCAATCAATTTGTAACGACACGTAGGAATTTAGGGGCCTCGGGTCCAAAAGACTACGAATATAAATTTTACAAAAACGTTTAATTTCATTATTTTCAATGACTTTTACGCGTCGTAGGATGGACACCGTCTATTTAGACACGCGCGAAGTGCAGAAATTTGCGGGAATGTCAGTAGCAGCGTCAATTTTTAATATTTTTCCGTGTACGACATGTGAAAATATGAATTAAATGTTCCACTTCACGAAAAATACTAACAATCAATTTCATCTTGCAATTTATAGCTTGTATAAGCTCTCAAGAAGTGCCATATTTCAGCGCCATATAGGCTCCTGATCCCCGAAATAGGTTTTCAGAAAGAAATCCGGCGTGAGTCGTTGACAAACCGAGCCAAAGCATAGCTTAGCGAAAGCTCGCCCTCTATGTTAAACTCTCACTCTAAATAAGTCACACGTATACAAGCACGCACACATATTTAAGTATTTCAACACATTTCAGAGTAGTTCTTGAATTGGCTGCAGTTCATGAACAGAGGTCGCTAAATTCAGTCCTCAAATTATGGGTCGGTAACACAGATTGGGTGGCGACACGAAGTCCCATAAGGTGATAGGTCTATTCTATACCTTGTCTGTGGCATAAGTTTCGTAGGTGAGAGATGAAACGCCAAATGTGCTAACAAGAACCTTTCAATTACTCCATACAGCATGGGTCATGAAAATTATCAATATACTAACAATTACTCAATATACATGTGGTTTAATTTACATTCGGTACTTTTAAAACGTCCCATCTACTCTAAGCAAGCAGAATGCCCGACACGGTCGGATTGTCCGGAATACGTTCGAACTACTCAAAAGAATCGAACTTCTCGAAAGAATCGAGCTACCCGAAACATTCGGGTTATCCGGAACAATCGAGCTACCCGAAACATTCGGGTTACCCGAATACGTTCGAGTCCCGGCTCGGCTCGATTCTTTCGAGTACCCGAACAGCTCTAGTATACAGATAACGTGTCTCACTACTCGACTAGACGCAGACTGCCTCGGCCGCGCAGTACTCCCGGCTAACCGCCTAGCAACACTTCTTTGGCAACGCTGTGCCTTGCAGCGCTTGTCTGGCAACGCTGTGTCGGCCGCGACGCGAGCCTACTACAGTTCAGCCGTCCTAACAATCAATTGGTCCCGATTGATGTCGATTCACTTATTCTCTAATAATAAAAAATGTTTCGGAACGTATGTACGGTTCACTTATGCGACAAAATATTTTAACTTAAACACTATATAAGTAAACTCTTTTTATTATAGGGAGACCGCCTCGGCGAACAGACTTCAGGCACCGCGTTGAGGGTCCCACTTGGATTCGAACACTTGAAAGGGTCTATTCTAACGGTCGGTATACCTGTTTCAGAAAACCAGATTGTTATTGTTTATTATGTCGATATGGTAGTAATGGTTTTCTTACGTTTTTCCAATGAAAATCATACCAAATGTCATGTGAATCGGGGTATTTTTAACGAAGTTGCCTTGAAATTATGCAATTTAATTTTTCATGGAATTTCCTTCATTGGTCCGAATCACGTCGTTCTTAGTGTTAGTTTCAACAGCGAAACATAAGGAATCGATTGGCGTTGTATTCGCAAAAATCTGATGAGAAATGCGGAAATCTTGGATATTTCTCACTTCATAATGGTATTTCAACCGCGGGTCGAAAGCCATAACAATTGGTGACGCACCACGGGGGTTTGACTTCGCCACGTGGTGCCAGCCGGGCTTTTTGACAGGCGTAGTTCCAGAATCACCCTGTACAATACAGTATGTACATACATATAGACCCATACAGCACACTTCGAGGCGGCAGCGTTGCAGAATGGTTGCAGTAACCTTTCAGTGTTGCATGGTTGCAGCACAATGTGAATATAACATTGCACGGGGCGGACATAGAATGATTGCTGCATAGTTACATCAATGCTGCGGTGCAATATTGTACGGAAACGTTCCTGCAATATTTCTGCAACGTTGCGGCAACGTTTGATACCTTTTCCACAATGTTGCTGCAACTACCATTTAAACTTAAAATATTTCTGTTGTTTGTAATGATACGAGAAAATGTCTAAGGAAAAAAATGTTTCATTCAGAGAGATAATTATTCTGACACGGACGATTTTTTTCTCAAGGTTATTTTTCCCGATATTTCAAGATCATCGAAGGTTTATTAATGGATTTTCCATGTATAATATGTTGTCCTTTTTGTCTAGCAATCATTTTTTTTTCCTGAGACATTTTCTCGTATCATTACAAACAACGGAGATATTTTAAGTTTAAATTTTAGTGACTCACCCTGTATATTTTAATGTGTAGAATGACACAGGGTGGAAGTTATAGTACATACCCACTAGTGTTACAAACCCTAATGGAGTTTCTCAAAATGAGTCTTCGTTTTTGAATAATTTGAGTTTAAAGGTTTGCATGGTAGGAGTGTACGTTCGAATACGTTAGCACTCTATCAATCAGTGGTTGTAATTGCGGCGGTAAAAGGGCCCTTTACGCGAATATTCTTGCGCGTGTTCCGGCGTCCGGAAAAGTGCGTGAACGCCGGAGCGAAGGAAGGAGCGCAGTCCTTTGTGCACGCCAGAAGGTTATACACTCGGCACTACTTAGAAACAGCGGGTTCGGCCTCACATTTCTACGTCGACTCCGTCCACATTTTTTTTTTCCACCATCCAGCGCAGTCTTGTATTGTGTACTACCTATTGGATGTATATTATCGATCTGCGAAAGGATCGGCAAGTCACGATCGTGATATACGTTGGTGAAAAGTATACAAATCCCTCGATATACCTGGCTTATAGAGGACATCATAAATGCTGTTACTGTAGGGCACACTCAAACATCTGTTTTTACGAAGCTACATTTGGTTGACCTGGAAGTGCTACAAATTATAGAAATGGTTTATGACTCAGTTATAACGACTGTAAAATTTTACAAAGGTACATTAAAAAATGTACACATGTTTCCCCGGAAATGCGATGGCAAATGAAATTGCAGTTAATACATTCACTGTTGTGACGATCATAATTATTACTATTAACGGCAATAATTACCATGTCATTGGTTGTTTTAATATAAAAACTAATATTGATAGACAATAAATACACATAGGTATGCAAGATGTTTTGAAGAAAAGGGGTAGTCTTCTGATTGCGCGTGATGCAGGTCAAATTTTTCACCCACGCTCTGGTGATGTTGGCCAAAATGTCGCCTTTATATTTGGAGGGTGTAAGTCTCCGACGACACAATGTCACACTCCCTTGCGGTTTTTACGCCACACGAGTTCACTGGTTGATGACGATTGGAATGAGATAGGTTGAGTGAAATCAAACACATATACTACAGCGCGTAACAATGAATAATAAGATAACGATATATTTTAATCACTATTGATGGAAATAATTAACAGACAAGTTTGTGTTACAGTAATCTCACGCGATTGTAATGTCCAGAAAGTATGAACGGTTTGTCGATGCTGATGGTAAGAGAGTTTTGTTTGATCTGATTTTTCAAAAGTGGTCTCTCTGGCGCTGCGAAGATCACGAAACCCTTGCGGGGGTGTGTCTTAACTCGAAGGTGATCTAAATAATTGCTCAAACGGCACTTGAAACCAAGGGTTCGGCGTGGCGCCTGGACTTCCGGCAGTGCGGAAAGTTCTGAAACGCGCGCCGCGCCTTGCAGCCAAGCCTCTGCGACACGCTACAAGCGGTAAAAACTGAACGCGAATTTTTTAAAACCAAATAATTAAATATTTTTACTTCCAGCTTTGTGGCTTCGTTTGTCAATCTTTAGGGAATATGAAAAAAATTATATGCAAAAATAGTGGTTATATCCGGAGTTATAGTACTTCAAATAGAGCGCCTTACAAAACTCATATGCGCACTGTTAGCATAAAATCAGCCGTTGTAGTTGTCTGAAATAGAAAATTTTAAATTTTGTGTAATCTGTATGAGTGTGGCTACCGCTGACCGCGCGTTGGTTCCGCCTGCATTGTCCTCCCTTCAAATGAAAGACAGATGCCTTATCTCTCGAATATAAACATGCGTTTGAATATCACTCTATAATTGCTATATTGGTGGCATCTTTATTGGTAAGCACCATAATTTTTCCCGAATGTAAACCTCCACCCAAGAGTATGTGGCAGTACAATTCCCGCACAAAATGGAATGTTATATAACTATTAGTATATATATCTGAACTATTTACATGACATGAAATTATGCCTATAAATCTGTTTAATTTTTAATATAAAATAGAAAGAGTTTATACGAAATCACATGCACAGCGCACTGCTTTGATTATGTATGAATAACAGGTAAAGTACCAAATAATAGTAGCCTATCTTTACAGGGCTGTTAGTAAATGCTATCTGCTTTTAAATAGTACTATCTGGAGCTTGAAGGAGCGTGGAGCTTTCTTTAGAAATCTTAAACGGTTATGTGTTTTTGGAAAGTATTTATGTCATAAACAAGCTGAGACTATACACATTCGAAATATATGAAATACAGAATTATACATATCTACAGAAATTATGAAAAAGATCGACATTCTGATTAGAAAATTGGCACGATTCTCGTTAGAATATGAAAGATTAAATCAATTTTTTTGTAAATAACATTAATACGACATACCTGTTTGCATGGTTAGATACTTGTTCCGTTGGCTGTCAGAATAGAGTGATGGATACACAAAAATACAACTTTTATACTAAACTACGTTTTTGCCATATTTCGTTTTTTCTGTTTCTGGAGCTATTTCTAACTTTCACTTTTACCCCTTTATATGTATGTACCTAGCTCTTCCTGCCGTTTCTGCTTACATCTACCTACTGAGTTTCAAAGGTTCGCACAGGCCTCTACTCATTAACTCAGAGCGAAGAAAGTCGAAATCCCTGGAAAACGGCACGATGTCGATTGCCCCCTTTCGACATCTGGCAAACAAATGCTTCCCGCCAAAATCTTCGGAAACAAGCAATTGCCTAATTGTAAACGAATGAATCAATTTGACTTCGAAAATTATTGAATCGCCCGCTGTAAACGAGAAATGAATTTTCGCATCGCTCTGTGCCCGTTTTTGTCCCGCAACACGGAACACTGAGTAAATATATTTTTTTCATATTATTTTTAAATAGGTACAAAAATTTATCTTTTAGTGTGTTTATTTCGGTTACTTTCCTTATATTTATTCTTTTTTCCTATGGAACTATTCAGGGGTCCCCCGATATGATTTCAAATAAGTACCACATGTTTGTATTTTCCCTTTCCTTGCTCGCTAAAATAAGAGAGTGTGATAAAAAAATAGCTACTTCTTTTATGATTTGTATTAATTGTGTAAAAGTACACCGATTTGCATCACATTTGATATTATTTTAATTGGGAGAACGCCAGAAATTCACTGGTGTTACATCCATGTTGGCACATATCTTCAGGAGATGTTCCATTTTCGAAGGTACTAAAACTAAGTCGGTTTTTGCAAAATTAGACTTTAGCGACTTAAAAAGATAGCGATTCTTTTGCAGAAATCAATGTCTGTTCTAGAAACTGCCGTTTTTTTTTTTAATTTTCAGCATTTCAGCATTTCAAATTTTTCTATTTCAGACAACTACAACGGCTGATTTTATGCTAACAGTGCGCATATGAGTTTTGTAAGGCGCTCTATTTGAAGTACTATAACTCCGGATATAACCACTATTTTTGCATATAATTTTTTTTCATATTCCCTAAAGATTGACAAACGAAGCCACAAAGCTGGAAGTAAAAATATTTAATTATTTGGTTTTAAAAAATTCGCGTTCAGTTTTTACCGGTTGTAGCGTGTCGCAGAGGCTTGGCTGCAAGGCGCGGCGCGCGCTTCAGAACTTTCCGCACTACCGGAAGTCCAGGCGCCACGCCGAACCCTTGGTTTCAAGTGCCGTTTTCCTTCTGTCTCTTATGTAAACTCTTCTGGAGTCTAGGTTTGCGCGCGGGCAGGACTATGGTGCTTTCTGGCGCGCCACACTTTTTCAAACGTGCCACGCCAGAGCGTGGGTGAAAAATTTGACCTGCATCACGCGCAATCAGAAGACTACCCTTTTTCTTCAAAACATCTTGCATACCTATGTGTATTTATTATCTATCAATATTAGTTTTTATATTAAAACAATCAATGACATGGCAATTATTGCCGTTAATAGCAATAATTATGATCGTCACAACAGTGAATGTATTAACTGTAATTTCATTTGCCATCGCATTGCCGGGGAAACATGTGTACATTTTTTAATGTACCTTTGTAAAATTTTACAGTCGTTATAACTGAGTCATAAACCATTTCTATAATTTGTAGCACTTCTAGGTCAACCAAATGTAGCTTCGTAATGCAGATGTTTGAGTGTGCCCTACAGTAACAGCATTTATGATGTCCTCTATAAGCCAGGTATATCGAGGGATTTGTATACTTTTCACCAACGTATATCACGATCGTGTCTTGCCGATCCTTTCGCAGATCGATAATATACATCCAATAGGTAGTACACAATACAAGACTGCGATGGATGGTGAAAAAAAAACATGTGGACGGAGTCGACGTAGAAATGTGAGGCCGAACCCGCTGTTTCTAAGTAGTGCCGAGTGTATAACCTTCTGGCGTGCACGAAGGACCGCGCTCCTTCCTTCGCTCCAGCGTTCACGTACTTTACTAAACTTAAAATATCTCCGTTGTTTGTAATGATACGAGAAAATGTCTCAGGAAAAAAAATGGTTGCTAGACAAAAAGGACAACATATTATACATGGAAAATACGCCATACCATTAAAAAATCTTTGATGATCTTGAAATTTCGGGAAAAATAACCTTCCGAAAAAAATCGTCCGTGTGAGAATAATTATCTCTCTGAATGAAACATTTTTTTTCCGTAGACATTTTCTCGTATCATTAGAAACAACGGAAATATTTTAAGTTTAAATGGTAGTTGCAGCAACATTGTGGAAAAGTTGTCAAAACGTTGCCGTAACGTTGCAGAAATATTGCAGGAACGTTTCCGTGCAATATTATACCGCAACATTGATGCAACTATGCAGCAATCATTTAATGTCCGTCCCGTGCAATGTTATATCCACATTGTGCTGCAACCATGCAACACTGCAAGGTTACTGCAACCATCCTGCAACGCTGCCGCCTCGAAGTGTGCCGTATGGGTCTATATGTATGCACATATACATACAGGGTGTCCCACCTAAGACTGGACAGCGCGATATCTCCTAAAGTATTGGCGCTAAAAAATTTAAAAAAATATGTAATTGAATGGTTCGAGAGGGCCAATTTATTAGCCAAAACGATTTATTTTATTATTATTATTATTTTAAAAGATACGATGGTCAAGTTCGGTTTTTCAAATGGAACTTTTTTTTTAAGACCTGAGTTGACAAGACAAATTGAATAAGCTTTAATGTATACACTTTATTTCCACTGGTTTTTAAGATATTGCGCTTGCAAAATTACTGATTTTCACTGGAAGAAAACCCTCTGGAATAGCAAGGAACGGGGTCGGTCTTACTGGCGCCGCGGGTGGCATTGCCTGTTGAAACAGATACCTACCTGCCAAAGGTCTGAGTTAGGGATAGCAAGCCCAAAGGCTGGACAATTCTTTTCCTTCAGAAATGCTACTTAGACAGGTACATCTGCGGTATCGAGAAGTGCACCGTTACTTTTATTTCGCACTTGCTTCTACGCTCGGATGGCCGGTTCTTTTGGGAGGGATGTAAGTTGGATTGGTTAGGTTAGGAGGAGTGAAAGTTGCTAGTCTAAATTTCAACCATAGGGAGCAGATTGTATCAGAAACAATCGGATTTGCATCCCTCACAAACGGCTGCTCTCTTGAAGTGGCCCTCTTCACAGCAATACCTCCTCCCCAAAGTCCACCTTCTCTCGCACGGAATACGCCAACGCATGCTTTTGTTTTGATATCGAAGCTCGTGTTTATACCCCTTTCTTCCTGTGTCTCTCCACGAGGAGTATTGCCGGTGGATTGTAGGAGCGTAGATGTCTGGATGCCAGTTGTTGAATTCAGGAGACGATAGAAACACTTTGTTACAAAACACACATGTACTCTAATTAAAGTAAATCGTATTCCTCATCGGGCCTCTTCAAGAGAGCAGCCGTTTGTGAGGGATGCAAATCCGATTGGTTCTGATACAATCTGCTTTTCTGACGGAAAAGAATTGTCCAGCTTTTGGGCCTGCGAACCCTGTCGTAGACCATTGGCAGGTAGGTATCTGTTTCAACAGGCAATGCCACCCGTGGCGCCAGTAAGACCGACCCCGTTCCTTGCTATTCCAGAGGGTTTTCTTCCAGTGAAAATCAGTAATTTTGCAAGCGCAATATCTTAAAAACCAGTGGAAATAAAGTGTATACATTAAAGCTTATTCAATTTGTCTTGTCAACTCAGGTCTTAAAAAAAAAGTTCCATTTGAAAAACCGAACTTGACCATCGTATCTTTTAAAATAATAATAAAAAAAATCGTCTCGGCTAATAAATTGGGCCTCTCGAACCATTCAATTACATATTTTTTAAAAATTTTTTATCTCCAATAATTTAGGAGATATCGCGCTGTCCAGTCTTAGGTGAGACACCCTGTACGTATACACTGTATTGTATAGGGTGATTCTGGAACTACGCCTGTCAAAGAGCCCGGCTGGCACCACGTGGCGAGGTCAAACCCCCGTGGTGCGTCACCAATTTTTATGGCTTTCGACCCGCGGTTGAAATACCATTATGAAGTGAGAAATATCCAAGATTTCCGCATTTCTCATCAGATTTTTGCGAATACAACGCCAATCGATTCCTTATGTTTCGCTGTTGAAACTAACACTAAGAACGACGTGATTCGGACCAATGAAGGAAATTCCATGAAAAAGTAAATTGCATAATTTCGAGGCAACTTCGTTAAAAATACCCCGATTCACATGACATTTGGTATGATTTTCATTGGAAAAACGTAAGGAAACCATCACTTCCATATCGATAGGATAAACAATAACAATCTGGTTTTCTGAAACAGGTATGCCGACCGTTAGAATAGACCCTTTCAAGTGTTCGAGTCCAAGTGGGACCCTCAACGCGGTGCCTGATCCCGCTTGCGTGGTCCTCCCTTCAAATTAAAGACAGATCCTTTATCTCTCGAGTATAAACACGAATTTCAAAACAAAAGCATGCGTCGACGTATTCCGTGTGAGAAAACGTGGGCTTGAAGACCGATTGGTCGTAACCTAACCAATCTGCCCTGCATCCCTCTCAAACGGCTACAGTCTTGCAGAGGCCTTCTTCATAGCCATGTCTCCTCCCTCAGGCCCACCAGTATAAACACGCGCTCGAATTTCAATACAAAAGTACGCGTTGACGTATTCCGTGCGCAGAGAAGGTGGGCCTCGGGGAGAAAATATTGCTGTGAAGAGGGCCTCTTCAGGACAGTGGCCGTTTGGTAAGGATGCAGGGCAGATTGGTTAGATTAGGACCAATCGGACTTCAAGGCCCACCTTCTCTCGCACGGAATACGTCAACACGTGCATACGTTTTGAAATTCGAGCGCATGTTAATACTGGAGTGATAAGAGATCCGTCTTTAATTTGAAGGGAGGACGAAGCAGGCGGGACTACGCACAGTTAGCCAACTACATACTCTTTTTCTTCCTGTGCCTCTTCGCAAGCCGTATTGATATTAAATATTACTTTTTAATTGCTAGTTCCCAAAAGTTAATCAGGCTGATCGGCCAGAGCATGTCGATATGGTCGCGGTTTATGACCGCATTGTCCCGCTAGTCGGCGATAGACAACATGGCTTAATTGGTTTCGCTTCGTAGCAAACGTGAACTTATGGCACCGGAAAAGGGAAACAGGAATGGTATGCAGTTTCTTCTTTATAGCAACTCGAAGACTTTCTGTTTCACTTCTCTTCGGACCTTTTCCAACCGATATGTACACGTGGTGTCTGCAGTTAATCTCGAAGGGTACACTGGCAGTGAATGGAAGGAATGCGGGCTTTTATGAAAGTACTTCTACGAAGCACGTGTATTTAAAAAATGTGCTGGCTTTTTTTTACTTGAAGCCTCTTAGCCTGGAGAGAGTTAACTCATAATGAAACGAGAGAAACTATTTGGGGGTAAAGGAAGTTGCTTGGAAGAAATCTTGCAAGCAAATATTGTCAAATCTTGTTTTCGCAGTTGCAAGGGCAAATATACGTTGATTATACAAGTTCCCGGAAGGTAACTAAAACGCCGATAATTGCTGATATTTTTTCAATGGGTTTCTTTTGAGAAAATATCTGTATGTAACTAATTATTTGCTATTATATACCAAAATCGATACTACTCATTTGGGGCCCCAAAATTTTGTTTCTTTTATATCACCAAAAATTAAAAGACTCGATTTAAAATTTTGCACCAAATAAAAACATACAAACTTTGACACGTGTTTATACACAGACCAGAAGTAGCCGCCATGATACTTTTCCCTTTTTTGCGAACTCATATTATTAGTTTACAAGAAATATAAAAAAACATAATACCATAACTTTTGAATTTCGACTTGTTTCCCTATTTCTTGGGATTCTGTCCCACTGTGGTGATGGATCACGGGGCGACCGCGGCTAGACTGCTTCTGGAAGAGTCAAGTTTTGGCCACCGGCGCACAGTGGTACATAATGACATGTTTTGTTCAAAACACCCCACAGGTCTGGGTTAAAAAAAATCGACAAGTTTTCTGAAAAATTACGACTTGTGGGGTGATTTGACCAAAAAATGTCCTTATGTACCACTGAGCGGCGGCGAGTCGCAAACTAGGAGATTTCGTTAGGGTTGAAAAATCATTTTTGTGGAATATCTCGAGAACTATTAGAGATAGGGGAATAGTGCAAATGGACGAATTTTGTGTGTTTGAACGCGAAATATGACTGACCCACCAGATTTTCAAAAAGTCCATTTGTTTTAATAATACATAAAAATTGTTGTTTTTTGTTAATAATTCTTGTAAATCTTCATCTATTTTCATGCAAATTTATTTTCTTATACTTCACAGCCGAATCGAAAATACGGATAAATCAGAATTTGTATTTCCTACAAATTAACAAATATAATTATTATTGAAGTTTACTTATAGTAAGGTGTCCTCCTACAGGGAAATGTAGTTCTCAAGTTATCTAGAAATAAAACATATCTAATACGCATATAATTTCCTTTTCTATACTAGATATTACTTCTAGCGTGAACAAAATTGCCATTTCGAGTACGAGGTGTCTGTAGCGCTTCGTTCTATTGCAAGCGGCGCACTGCGCCCTTAACGTGATTGGCTATCGTAATTAGTTTGAATGTATGCGAAGACCTTAAAATATAGTTAGATACATTTTGGTAAAAGTAAAATAGTATGTGCAAGTTCAATTCTTGTTTTTTCGTTTATAAACATATGGTGGTTCTGAAAAGGAGTAATTTACATATTAGATTTGTGCTTGCTATTATTTAGCACACTATAGGATCACACAATTGAGAACATTAATCAATTTAGACGACGTCAATTTTTAATGGATTAACAGTGGTTTTATTTCGTATGGAACATACATGTGTATGTGGCTAACTACATTTTACAAGATTTCACTTTTTCTGCTATTTTTACCACGCTGAGATATCAGTTTGTTTATACATTCTTCAAATTCGAAAATAAAAGTTAAATATATCAACTTACGTACTGCTGTTTGTTTGCGATAAGTCGGTATATATTCTCTCGGTTTCTGGCTACTTCTTCAGTTGCATCCGAGTGTGTGACGAATCCACAGAAGTGACTTTGTAAGTACCATTTTTGTAATAGAAAATGATTGTCAATCCATTGAATATGATCAATTTGTTGTTAGTATCATTTCAAAGTATGTATTTGATGGAAACTCCAATAACGAGAGAGGAAATACGGTTAAAAGACTCCATTGAAAAGCTGTTGCTCGATAGTATATTTGAATTTAATGATATCGAAATATCGGAAGTAGCTTCATTAGACTTTCTATATCAGTTTAAAGAGTTGTGAAGCGGAACCTGTGGTTGTAGACGATACAGATGAAGACTGGACTGAAGAATCATATACAGGAGTTTGTTCGCAGCGTGATAAAGATGTTGACATTGAATATAAGCGGCGCGCAGTTGAATTTTGGAAAGGAGCAGAGAAAACACGAAAGCTTACTACGGTTCAACATAATTTTCAACTTGTTTCTTCTGAACGTCAAATACGACGATGGGCTCATCAAATTGAAGCAGGAGGAACTAAAAAAGAAAAGTTAACAAAAGTTTCCGAGTCTGTAGTAGAAACTATGAGGAAAGCTATTGGCGCTGGTTATATTTTGCATGACAGACACATTCAGCAATGGGCTCTGAACGCATACAAAGAGCAGGGTAATGACGACAACGCTTTTGAAGCTTCTAGAACGTGGGTAAATAATTTTAAAAAAGCCCATCGCATTGTTTCACGAAAAATAACTAAATTTGTTACAAGAAAGGCAATAAAAGACGATGTTTTGAAAGTTAAAGCTGCAGATTTTGTTAAGGAAGCGAAGCCCTTGATTGCAACGTATGGATCTCAAAATATATATAATTCAGATCAAAGTGGATTTCAATTACAAATACATACTGGACGGACCTTATCAGCGGAAGGCCAAAAAAAGTAGAATGTGTTGTACAATCCGTAGCATCAACATCTCATAGTTATACAATACAACGAACAATAACTGCTGATGGAAAACTGTTATCACCTCTCTTTATGGTTTTGCAAGAAGCAAGTGGACAGTTTGGAGCAGTAGTTGCAAAAAGATTATTTAAGCCGTCAAACGAATACGTAACTGCATCCAAATCTGGGAAACTCACTTCTGGTAATGTATATTTTGATGTTACCCGAATGAAGCAATTTTTCATTAATAAGTCAAGTCTATCTATGTATAGTTATAACGAATGTTAATCTAATATTTCAGCTCATTTCAAGACCTGGTTGGAGGAGGTATTCTTTCCTAAAACAAATGGAGCAAGTGTATTATTGCTAGATTCTTGGAGTGGACACTGCGAACAAGATGCGCATAGTGCGAAACCAGCTGGTAAAGAAATCATAATTAAGAAAATACCACAAGGTACCACGGGACGAATCCAGCCTCTGGATGTGTACGGATTTAGAGTGTGGAAAAATTACGTTAGACGCTTTTCTGACGATGTACTGTTATACAATTCCGATATTAATCTACATTTAAGGAATAATATTATTAAATTACAGTCACTTGTGCACAACCAATTGTCTTCACCGAGATACGCACATTTATTTCAGTATTCCTGGTATAAAAGTGGGTATATAGACGAGAAAGCAGGAGATTTTGAGAACCCTGTGTACTTCGCTTTTGACCAGGATGCACAAACGAAATGTGCACTATGCGGTGTGACAGCTGTAATTAGATGCTCGTGGTGTCAGAAATCATTTTGTTTAAAACACTTCTTTCATGAATACCATTTTTGTGATCAATATGAACCATAAGGTCTGCGATAATGTAAACACATTCATTTGAGGACGTAGCGCAACAGACACCTCGTACACGAAATGGCAATTTTGTTCACGCTAGAAGTAATATCTAGTATACAAAAGGAAATTATTTGTGTATTAGATATGTTTTATTTCTAAATAACTTGAGAACTACATTTCCCTGTAGGAGGACACCTTACTATAAGTAAACTTCAATAATAATTATATTTGTTAATTTGTAGGAAATACAAATTCTAATTTATCCGTATTTTCGATTCGGCTGTGAAGTATAAGAAAATAAATTTGCATGAAAATAGATGAAGATTTACAAGAATTATTAACAAAAAACAACAATTTTTATGTATTATTTAAACAAATGGACTTTTTGAAAATCTGGTGAGTCAGTCATATTTCGCATTCAAAGACACAAAATTCATCCATTGACACTATTCCCCTATCTCCAATAGTTCGCGAGATATTCCACAAAAATGATTTTTCAACCCTAACTTTGAACGCAGTTTTCACCTCCCAAATATAAAAACGGCGAAAATAAAAAAACACGTGTTTCTTATTTTTCGATCGTCTATAACATATCCAAAAATCAAAATGATCGGAGGCGGACACCTAAAATACTCTCATTGTTAGACCGTTCGGTTGTCCTCTTACCTTCTGATACAAGACTTTTCTTAACAAAGCTAATGGGGCTACCTGAGTCCAATACACAGCTAACCGAAATGCAGGAGTCAACGTTGCCGTCGGCAAATCGCAACTGCACTGTGCGTTCGAACTCGTTGTCCTCTTCCCACTGCACTGGCACATAATGCACCTCCGATGGGGCGGTCGTTTTCTTGCCGCATTGCCTCGCACGTTGACCAAATTTCCCAAATGTGAAGTAGGATCCCGCTTCTCGTTTCGGCTAGGGACAGTTCCCTGCATAATGGCCGAACTCGGTACAGTTGTAACAACGTATAGAATCGTTGTCACCCTTTTGCCTTGGCGGCGTCTTCATGCTCTTCCGCATCGCCGATGAGCCATCCGCTCGACCTTGTTCGCCAATGTCACCTTTTCATATAAATAATCGGCGAAATTTTCGTCAACTTGCCATAGTCTTGCTTCGAACTCATGGCGCAAGTCCATAAGATTCTGCTGTAGCCCAAATATCTTCCGTAATTCGATTAGCAACGTATTAAAATCCAACTCAACACAGTCTGTTCGGTGGTGACCACTTAAGAGGTTTACCCTTTAACTTGCTGCACACTATAGCCTGTGTGGCATACTCGTCAACGGAATATCTACTGATCATCTGTCTGACCTGTTTTTCCCAGGTGTCGATATCATGATTGGTATCGTCGTATTCGCCAATAATATCTTTTGTATCCTTCCATTTCATAAACCGTAACTGTCCTGCGATATCCACGAACATAAATTGCATTGCGTAAAGTCACCTCAATTCACGCGAATTGCACAGTCATAACTAATGGCACGCGTAACTTCCACGACCTGGGCACACTAATCCAGGGCCATTTATCCCACTTCTGATAGTGTTAGGGGTAAAAGTGATATAAATGTATATATTCTTAATTTAGTTACAACAATGGTATACAGATAACGTGTATCGCTACTCGGCTCGACGCAAACTGCCTCGACCGCAGTTCTCCCGCCTGACCGCCTAGCAACACTTCTCTGGCAACACTTTGCCTTGCAGCACTTGTCTGGCAACGCTGTGCCTTGCAAAGCTTGTCTGGCAACGCTGTGCCTTGCAAAGCTTATCTGGCAACGCTGTGCCTTGCAGCGCTTGTCTGGCAACGCTGTGTCTGCCGCGACGCGAGCCTGCTACAGTACCATTTTCATGGGGAAAATACTAAAACACAAAGAGTCGCTTCATGACATTTCCGTAAAAATACAAAGGGTACATGGTGACTCCGCACCCGTACCCACCGTTGTCCACCGTTGAAGGGCGGGACAATACGATCATAAACCGCGACTCTGATGGGACGCTCTGACCGAACAACCTGGCTAGTTTTTCGGAAACCATTGTTTGCATTAGGCTCGAATTATAATGAAATTTTACATCCGCTACGATAATGTATACCTCTCCTACAGCACACTTTGTTGCAGGAACGTTGCAGAACTGCTGCTGCATATTGTAATATTGCAGGTTGCAATGCAATTTTACTGTAACATTGTGAAAACATTGCCGTGGATTACTTCAATGGCCACGTTTGTGCAATGTTCCTGGAATATCACGCACACATTGCGGTGCAATACACCTGGAATATTATGTACATATTACGATATAGTACTTATTCGTGGAATATTGCGCACATATTGCGGTACAATATCTACTCATGGAATACTGCGCATATATTGCGGTGCAATACTCGTGGAATATTAGATGTCTCAATTACTGCCAGTGTCCCTATTATTACTACTTAATTTATTTTACTTAATAAAAACGTAACGTATAATGAATAGTGTATAATCGATACTTTTATATTACCTATACTATTATAAAAAGCTACAGCGTTTGATTGTATGTACACAAAAATCTCAAAAAGTACTGAACCAATCATTACGAAATTTTAATTATAGCAGCCTTGAGCAATAATAACGGACATAGGCTATGTTTAATCACGTAAAATATAATTAATCTGTGTAATAATGTACATAAAGAAGTCATGACTCGGCTGGCTGCGATGGATACTACGCGACGCGACCGCCAGGTGGCGATCGGGCCAAGCGCTTCTCGCAGGTGGAATCAGTCATGCCTAAAAGAGTGCCGGGCAGATCGTGTACCGTCACTCTCGAGTACCACCACTTTCAGATAACGGACATTTATACACTTCTCACATTAAATAAAGGATCACCTCTTGGAGCCCGAAAAATAGGAGTTTTATTTTTAAAAAAACAGTAAGAGTTTTCCTCCTTCAGATTTTTTTTCAAATATTTTCCATTTTCGAGAATCCTGTATAAGAATATCAGGTATAGCCACTTGACCGCAGCGAGTACCGCACGGCCCGACCAGTCGAGCCGGTGCTGGGCGACGCAGTCTCAACTTTCGGCAATTTTTACAGGGCTTATTTAAAATGTCCATATTTTTAAAAATTTGTCCAGCAAGGGGAAGGATATAACTATATTCTCCCTTTTTCAGATTTTTAAAATCGTGCTCGATGTTAAAAACCTGCATTTGTTTAAAATAATTACACAAAAATGGTTCAATTTTTTTTTGAAACTGAAATAATTTTTTCTCTATAAGCACCGTAAAGCTCATCTCCATCCGTTTATTACTTCCATAGTTATAATGTATTGGAAAAAAGTTAGCAGTTAACTTCAAACAGCTGTAAAATCGGCATTTTTCAAAATTTCGAAAAATTCTTTGTGGTACGTTCAAATATCACTGAAGACTACAACATATTCAAATTTAAGCAATTTACGAAAACTTACTCCGAAATCTGTCCGAGTTCGCATGGAATGTCCTATATACAAGTTTCAGCAAAATCCCAAATGGTAATTTGTATGTAATAAAAGATTAAAAAGGAGAGAGTGTTATACGTATTCAGTAAATTCTGTTGCATCGTCCCTCAGTTCGAAATTTAATTTGTACAATGTAAGTAGGTATAGGTATTCAGCGAACAGTATTCTCCGATACTCGCGATGGCTCGCGGTTACTTTGTCGCTGTCGATGGGTCGTAAAAGAGAAGGATAAAACGGGGGTATAGTAGCCGAGAAATAAAGCCAGCGCCTCGGTCTGCTAACACAGATACACAGCGTTACCAGCAACATTATGCAGGACCACTTATATAGCGGAAGGGTACACCTACAGGAGCGGTGGTAATGCATGCGTGAAGACGTTACTGACGCACACATTACCACCACTCCTGTGGGTGTTCCTCTCCGCTAAATAAGTGGTCCTGCATAATGTTGCTGGCAACCCAGCAGATACACAATTTTTCAATAACAATAACGGCTTAACTTTTTTACTTTTAGTTTTTTCTGCATAAACATTTTTTTTTTCAAATATTGATAACATGTTCCTGGTCATAATGAGAGCAAACATGATACAGTGTCGAATTTTCTTTTCTTTCTGCTAAAATTCCTTTGCACTGTGCCCTGGATTTCACCAGCCGATTGTGTTGTAATTTAAACTTTACGCTCTAAACAAAAACGTTTTCCTATTTTCAATATAGGTATTTGCTGAGTGAAATTAAAATAAGTCACATCTATTATTTTATGTTGTTTTATTTATTGTTAACCCTGTCTGCATTTTAAATATTAACTAAGGATTATTTAACTTAGGAGATAGGACCGTAAAGGTTTACAAAAAAGATCAGGAAGTCAAATGTTGACAGATTTGGAGACTTATTCTTATTATATGTTCTATACAGTAGTCGGAAGAATAAAAAATAATAATAGTAAGAGCAATATTTCAAATAATTACTGTAACATCCATATTCTGAAAATATGGAGTCCAGTATTAGTAAAAAAGTTTCAATCTCTCTTTTTTTATTTCCAATAATGTGGCCATATAATTATAACATAAATACGACGGCGATTTCAAGTGATGTATGTGTTACTGTAAAAGCGTTAATTTAGTAAATGTATACAGTTCCCAGCAGTTCGTAGTCAATGTATGCCTAAAATGCATATAACCTAACCTCTAATCGTACGAAAATGGATACATTGACTGCATCACGCTTTTACTGTGCCACATATATCCAGTTAACGCTTCAGTTTTGCTATGATTCCACGTTGTGAGTCCTCCGGAGTAGGCGCCATCTCGTATCCACTACTTCAACTAAATTTGTCATGTGACTTGCTCTGTATTATCGCCAATATGGCGGAACTCGTATTTGGGAATGCAATCACGGGCATACGTTGTTTGTCCTTATATGAGCAGATTTTGGACTGGTTGAGGTCTCATTCGAAAGAGGAAGGATCAATGCAGCCCGCTCTGGTCATCGTTTGAGTCATAAAACTCTTTTAGTGACCTAAAAATACTTGGATTCATGCGGGTGTATTTTGTCGACTTTTGCTCTACTTTCAACACTCATATTATTAGATATCAACACAATTTCGTCCAACCATGACCAGAGCGGGCTGCATTGAACCTTCATCTTTCGAATGTGACCTCGCCCAGCCGAAAATTCGCTCATATAAGGACAAACAACGTATGCCCCCAAATCCATGTTTCGGGCCAGATTGTGTCGGTATACAGCGAGCTGCATTACCCGTGTCCACTCCCTTAAAAATTGCAAAAATTCCATTTTTCCTTCAACGCGCTGTATCTTCGCGCGGGATGCTCGAAACATCAGTGCCTTGGGCTCATTTTAAAGCTGAGAATCTGCCGATTCTTTTGAGTGCCGCCGGAACCCGCTGCGATAATTTTGTTACCTGTGGCCTTTATGTTCGAAGCTATCATTTCGGAAAAATAAGGATACAATGGTAATGTGCCGGACTGTCGTTCCCGCGATGGCGATCGGTTCTTGTTTCTATCCCCAGCCGCCTACCTACGTAGGCGAAAGCGAGCCGAGCTACAGCGACCTGTAAGCACATGTGCAGCTCCCTGATGTTTCAACTTCTGCTACTGCCAGATACCACTGAATACCCCACGGCTCTTAATATGCCACGGCGCTCGCTTACCGAAATGGAAGTAATGCGTGACATTACACTTTTAGAGAATGGTTCTAGTCAACGACAGGTTGCTCGTGAGATGGGTGTAAGCCAATCCGTTATTAGTCGAGCAGCCAGGGCCGCAAACGTGAGACAACCGCGAGGGATGATAGAAGTATTGTAAAACACGTTCTTCGACACCGTGACGTATCTGTAATAGATGTGGCTCGCAATACGATGAATCGTAGGTTGCAACATGCTGTTTGTAATCAGACCGTCAGAAATCGGCTTAAAGGTGTTTTCGTTCCCGTCGACCAGTACGCGTTTCTATGCTAAACAGGGCTCTTAGGAGGTTGCACATAGACTATGCTCGCCGTTATATGCGATGGAGACAGATGCAATGGTCAAATATTTTATTTACGGATGAATTCAGATTTTGTTTACATGGTAGTGATAGGCGTTTACGTGTCTGGCGCCGTCGTGGGGAGCGGTTTCACCAGAACTGTAACGACCACATTGTTGCTTACAATGCCGGTTCGATAATGGTTTGGGCTGGCGTATCCAGGTTTACCCGAACACCGTTGGTCGTGGTACCACCTCCTGGATTAACTTCTGAACGGTATGTAGCTGAGATACTCGAACCGCACGTCCTTCTAATACGTGCAAGAATTGGGAATCGATTCATTATAATGCAAGGCAATGCTCGTTGTCACACGGCACTATTTACACAACGGTTTTTTCGAGAAAACCGAATTGCCGTGTTACCTCATCCTCCTGTAAGCCCAGACTTACATCCGATTGAGCATGTCTGGGACATACTTGGTCATCGACTACGCCGATACAATCCTCGCCCTACAACTCTGCAACAGTTATAAATAGGATTACAGGAAATTTGGCGCAGATTACCTCAACCTCTAATACGTCGCTGTATTAACATGAGACAGCGATTACAGGCTTTTATCCAAAATCGCGGTGGTAATACACCGTATTAAGATTTTGAATTACCTATCCATCGATTCGCCCCCACCTTCAACACACACACACACGCGCACGCGCACACACACACAAGAAATGCATAGATCCAACTGAGCAACATCAACGCGGTATGTACAAGGACCGGTGCAGACGAGCGGTTTGCTGCGTTCATTCGGGGTGTAGCAATATGTGCTTTCGTCAAAACGAACGTAAACATGGCGCCTAGTAGCCGCAAAACTTTGTGTCCCGCGTGAACTGCTTCATATAAATTAATATTCTGCTAAAACGTGCTGTCACGCGGCCGATGAAGTCACAGCTTTTTCCGAAACGGTAACTTCAAACATAAAGGCCACAGGTACAAAATTACCGCAGTGGGTTCCAGTGGCACTCAAAAGAATCGGCAGACTCTCCCATTTAAAATGAGCTTTAGACATTGATGTTCCGATCATCCCGCGCGAATATACAGCGCGTCGAATAGAAAATGGAATTTTTGCAATTTATGTAGTTGGCAATAATGTAACTAAAACTCACCCTTTCAGAAATTCACCTACAGCTTGAAAACCTGAGTCACTAGGTCACTGAACCGATCCTGGTCATCGACAGATGTGCCGAGTGCACAGCTGATCTCAGGTACGCGACACCATCCAAAGTTAAGGGTCGCAACGTCAAATGCGTCCGGGTTAATGTACCGAATATTCATTTCACTGCACGCCTACTAACACTAGTCGCTTAATTTATTTTTCATGGGACGTATTGTTCCTACATTATAAAAATTGGTGGAAATGAATTTTTACTTGGCGTTCGGAACCGTAGGTATTGCCGCGCAAATTCTCACGCTGCAGCACTTGCTTCCTCGTTGTTCGGGGGGTACACCCAGAACCTCGAGTAATACTCTTGAGCAGAGAACATTTCTGCGACGTGATTGCTTGCTGACTGACAAGATTTTTTCCAAGCGATTTCTTCTACCCCCAAATAGTTTCTCGCGTTCCATTATGAGTTGACCTCCACCAGGCCAAGAGGCTTCAGGTAAAAAGAAGCCAGCACATTTTCGAAACACACGTGCCTTGCAGAAGTGCAAGGAACGAACCATCCTACTCACTGTCATAAAAGCCCGCGCTCCGTCCTTTTACTGCCAATGTACCCATTGCTTCGAGGTAGGCAGGAGACACCACGTGTTTCGGTTCCAAAGGGTCCGAATAGAAGAGAAACAGAAAGTCTTCGAATTGCTATAAAGAAAGACATGTTTCCTGTATCCTGTTTCCCTTTTCCGATACCCTGAGTTCACGTCTGCTACGAGTTGGAACCAACTAAGCCATAAAATACTCAAAACTGCGCGTAGTCCCGCTTGTTTCGTCCTACCTTCAAATTTATTCATTATTCGCTTTAAATGGCAAACAAACCATGGCAAAAGGTTAGATTTTTTTGTTACGTCTTTTTCATTTGTCATTCTACGCAATTTCCTTCGATGCATGCCGCCTTGCTTGTTCGTAGTCGCAGTGCGGCCCGGCGCGCGGCCACGCTAGCGCGGGAGCTCCAGCGGAAGGCTCGCGCTCTGATTGGTTGAGCTTTTTTCTTAATATCTCGAAAACGAAACCCCAGATCCCAAAACGGTTAAGGATGTCTTTCGATGTCTTTTTGCATCAGGATATTGCATGTTCCGGGATGTCCCTCAATTCTGGGACACCCTGTAGTATGCATACTAGGCCGACTGATGAACGCGCCCGTGTGCCGGTTGCCCTTTAATAGACGTTTCAGGTCGGTATTTTACGAAATATAAAAATGATTATAACTGCAATACTAAGCATTCTCGGACATATGCGTATATCAACATTTCTTATTATCTTAATGAGTGGAACCGACCCTAAAATATTGTCCCACATATTTATAAACACCGCATATATTCTATATTATATGTAGATCAGCGCCATTCTGCCTATGGTTTGGAGGGTAAAAGCACCCGCCATTGCCCAGGGATAACGCTGTGAGAAAAACCCCGGGCAGTGTGTCAGCTATTGTTACAGCGGAGTGGGAAAGAACAGTTGTACAGGCTCACAAATGCGTAGGCACGCACGTGTTAGTAGGTTCATTTAAATACTGTTGAGTCGACGCGACGGTCCTTGTTCATCCTAGCATCTGTACCGTATTGCCCGGGGAGGTGTGACTTAAGGTCGGTTTATACAGCGACCGAGCCGAGCCTTCCGAGTCTTCCGAGCCTCTATAGTATGCTTATGGACGGCGCCGGCAAGTTTCCGCCGAGCTCGGTGGAAGCTCGGAGGCTTCCCGCTGGGCCCGGGCTCGGAGGCCACTCGTTGAGACGACTAGAAGGACTAGCGATTAGTAAGGCAAATAAATACAAAAGTGAATAAATAAACTAAATAAAAAAAAATAATAATAAAAAAATATAAAAAAATCCTAACTTAACCATCTCACCTTTCTGCAGCGACAGATGCTCTTCTCGGTAGCTTTCAGAGGAAGATTTAATATGGCCAAATACTACATTGTCCCTCAATATCTCTACTATCTTATTATCCCAAATATTAAACGAAAATAAACTTAGACGTATATTTTAAAATACGATTCTGTACACCACTGGTTGAGAAAAGAGGTTAAATGTAACCTCAATTTATCTTTTATAGCCTATAAATAAAAAAAATCACAGAAGGAAGCGAAATGACGCTATTCATTCAACTGTTTGGCTTCTGGAGAAGTAATTCAAAAACTGCACTTTAGGCAGTGCTAATACATACCAGTTATTAAAGTACATGTTTGTCATTGCGAAGAGATTGGATAACAATGTCGGTGCATACGTTCCAACTATATAGATACAAAGTTTATTTTTTATTATTATTTTTTTTATTTAGTTTATTTATTCACTTTTGTATTTATTTGCCTTACTAATCGCCAGTAGGTAGATCGACCGCGGCTCTCGCATTTACCCTACGTGTTCGGAGCATAAAATCCAGCAGCGTTGCACTTCGACAGGGCACGGACTCGGTCCGTCCGTCTAGTCGTCTCAACGAGTGGCCTCCGAGCCCGGGCCCAGCGGGAAGCCTCCGAGCTTCCACCGAGCTCGGCGGAAACTTGCCGGCGCCGTCCATAAGCATACTATAGAGGCTCGGAAGGCTCGGAAGGCTCGGCTCGGTCGCTGTATAAACCGACCTTTACTCGCCGCCGAATCGTGTCTGTTCCGGGCAGTCTGATCAGTTGCCAGTACGGGCAACTTCTGAACGGTGCTGTTATCTATACAGGGTGTCCGCGAGAAGGCTGAACAGCTGGATATCTCCTAACGTATTGGAGAAAAAAAAATGATATAGAATTCCATGGATCGAGGGGGCAAATGTATTAGCCGAGAAGTTTTTTCTACTATTTTTTTTAAATGGACCTATTTTTTTTTAGAGTTCACTTGATAGTGCGATCAAAGACAAATTTAATAACCTATAATTTATACACCTTATTTCCACTGGTTTTCGAGATATTGCGCTTTCAAATTGACTGATTTTCACTGGATGAAAACCCGCTGGAATAGAAGGCACCGGGGGCTATCTTGTTCACGCCACGGATGACACACGTTGGGCATTGCTTGTTGAAACAGATACCTACCTGCCAAAGGTCTACGCCAGGAGTAGCAGGCCCAAAGGCTGGACAATTCTTTTCCGTCACAAATGCTAGGTCGGTACATCTGCGGTATCGGGAAATGTACCGTTAATGTTTCAAAACGTCATAAAATTTACTTACAAGGGAAGATCTCGGACACAAAAATTCAAAAAATTCTGAAACTTTGTGAATATGTAGGGGATTTCCTACTCATTACAACGCATTTTTTTTGCTGCCCAAATTCATTCGAAGGGGGTGAAATTAACCTTTGAATATTCGGCTATTTTCCGATCTTATTTTGTAACTCGCAGTCTGTAAGAGATAGAAAGAAAGTTTCAAGACAAATGTTACTTCTGTTAATTAGATCTACTATTTGGTAAAAAATTATTTTACAGTTCACGAGTTATAACACAAAAATCTGAAAATAAGCGGCTTTTCAGGAGTCGATTACACCCTCTTAGAGTGAATTTGGGTAGCAAACAAAGATCGCGTTGTAATCAGGAGGAAATTCCCTACATATTCACAAAGTTTCGAAATTTTTTTAATTTCCGGATTCGGGATCTACCCTTGTTACAGTTTGTATGCAAGGAGAAGTAGGAAAATATGACTCAATTTTCACTTTCAATAGTCTATTATATCGCACCACCTTCTACGCTCGGATGGCCGTTTCTTTTGGAAGAGATGCAAGTTCGATTGATTACGTTAGGAGGTGTAAAAGTTGCTAGACCAAATGTCAACCATAGGGAGCAGATTGTATTTGGTCCAATCGTATTTGCATCCCTCCCAAACGGCTGCTCTCTTGAAGAGGTCGTATTCACAGCAATACCACCTCCGCAATGCCCACGCACGGAATACGTCAACGCGTGCTTTTGTTTTGATATTGGAGCGCGTGTTTATACTCGAGAGATAAGGGATCTGTTCAAATTTTTAGGGAGGATCGCGCGTCGACAGCGGGCTACCACTTTTCTCCCTGTGTCTCTCCACGAGGCGTATTGACGGTGGATAATATCTTTTAATTACTATATTTGTAGCATGTTTCTCGCGTACGTCGGGACAAAAGCGGACTCAGAGCCAGGCGAAAATTCATTCGCTTTTTACGATCGATAATTTATTATTTCTCCAAGAACGTTTCGACAACATCTGCTTGCCAAATTTCTAAAGGCCAATAAAAAACGTGGTGACATTACCCAGTCTGAGTTAATCCGTACGGTGAAATAGGGTTGGACGAGACTTCCACCGTTTATTTATTTCGTCTGCACAAATCATATCGTATTATGAATACAATAATGTATGCCCACGGTTGATATGTATACGTATCTTTAAGCATTTACATTTCTAAGTTGTCGGATTAACTTCGGTCCTCTGTTAGATTGTAGAATTGTAGATATCACTGACAATGAGAGCAATACAAAAGTCTCATACGTCGTTGCTGTAGGACCAATAATTTAAGCAGAAAATACAGTTCTTCATCGTAGTATGTGTAACGTTTCTAGGTGCGGTGTTAACGCGATTTACAGGATTTTAGGATAGGTTCGAATGGCGCGCAATAAAGAAATGAATTTCACAAACCAGAATTCATCCTAACAGCGTTTATTCACGAGGAACACTTTTTACATATAACTATTTAACAAGTTGATGACGTTTTAGTCAATATGAAGGAATATAAACGATTCTAATGTAAATTATAATAGTAAACACGCTTGGTTGAAATAGAACGCAAAAATAGTAATAAACATGTTTGGTCGAAATGGAACATGCGATACACATGTGCTATTTTAAGTCTTGTCTGCTCGGAGAAATAGTGAACTCTCTCGGTTGATGAGCCTATATTTATACCTATTTCGTATATTGTTGCGTAAGATTCTGCAACCATTTGTATGGTACGCTCGATCCCTTCCGCAGCCGATCCACCGATCGACTGGCAATCGCGACTGCGCTCGGTTTTCCCTCTCTCATCACTACACTCATTCTCACATCAGTTCCATTCGCCGCACAAACACACTTACAGGCTAATGGAAGACACGACAATGAAATACGAAAATTACGCTAGCGGTTGGCGGTTTTTAAAAGGGACAAAAGGGCTATGGCAGGGGCTTGGGATTCGTTACATACCTACGACACACTAACTTTATTAGTAAAAATGTAATTTTCAACTACCGCAACATTTTAGATACAAGTATCCCGAATCACGAGCAGAGTTCGAACCCTGCAGAGAAGTGGTTTTTGCTTTTGTTACTTTCTTATATTTTTGTCATTGTGCCTCGCTTTACTAATTAAATTTCATAATTTTCAATTTATAAAATACTGAAGTATACACCAGTCAAGTGAAATATTTATCAACTAGTTTATATACATTGAGGAAAATGTTTGTCTTCTATTCATCCGCGTGTAGTGTATTGTATGCAATAACGGTGGTAATAGTAGGTACTATGTATTTATTTTAAATGGATCATCAACTTTTAAATTAATAGAGTTACGGTTCTAAGCTGTTTCTATATAATATTGCAGAATAAGAAAAAAATCATTTTTAATAACTTTTGTTCCAGGTGAAGATATTACGAGATATCCTAATACTGAATTTCTCTAAGGCTTTTACATATACGCCTATTTCACAATGAATCATGGCAAGAATCATAATCGTGGGACAAATTTCTTCGGGAAGTATATTCACGATAATCATCAAAAAGAACAAGATGCAAATGTAAATCTAGTTTGCGAGGTATGAATTTTATTGTACATTCTTCTTTCGATTTGAAATATAATGACTTCGCTGTATAAACAACCGAAGACATGTTCATAAATTAAACAAAGAAGGGAGTTATCGGGTGCTACATTTTTCTTTCACATGTGATTATTTGTTCGTAAACTTGGTTTAAAATTTTTCCTATAATAATAATAAATATATATGCATTACATTAAAAGTAAAACACAGTCCAAAACGCGAGGTATGTACCTACTGCGCAAGACTGTTATATAATCTAACATAAATAGTTTTATTTATGAAGTACATACATATAATGACGGCGATTAAGATAGTATTTATGAAGCATACAAATATTTTCAACTAACAGTATTTTTTATTTATGGTTTACTATTATTGTATACAGGATGGGGCATAATTTTGGCCACCTGGAATATCTTTGTTATTTTTCGTGATATGAAAGAACTTTATTTACAAAAGTTGTTCGGTGCCAAGGGGGCTATTAAATACCAGTAATAATTTTCTTGTGGGTTCACGGCTGCCCGGCATTTTAGGGATATCTATTTCTTTAAATGGCATGCTATACTTTTTGTATCCCTAGTAGACGTACGGATGTTCAGTCGATTTCAACGACATATATTACAAGGTCATTTGATGTTAAATAATGGTGTAAAACGACGACTCTTCTGTCATATGAAGTGCTCGAAGATGTGTTTGTTTGCATAGATGCAACATTGTAATCGTCGAATGGGGAAGATGACGCAAAGCTCGGCGCAGAAGGCGCCACTAGCGCATGTACTGCGGTTTTGCATGAGTGCGCATGTGTGAACTGTTTGCGCGCGAATTTTTCATTTATGGAATGTATGAAGTTGGTAGATACATATTAATGTTTTATACCACACCGATAACAAGTGGCACGTGTGCTGGTGGCGTCATGGGTGGGAAAAGGTTGCAGTCATCTTCCCCATTGCTGGAGCCCGTACACTTCTTATTACTTCCGGATTGATTATAGCACATACTGCACATATAGCACATACTGTTCGAACTGTTGCATTTCATGCATTCGTTTCGAAGTTATTATTATTATTGATATACGCGGGATAAACACATTCGAATATGACAAATCAATATGTGCGGGTCCGGCAGTCTATCACACACTGTGTAGTTCAGATAATCGATTCTGTAGCTGCGAGTGATCAAAAAGTAAATTAACATTTAGCATGTCTCTGGTCAGAGGGTCCACCGTGTAATGTCTATACAGTGGTAATTTGCAATTAAATGAGCGCTACCCGATTTTCATGGTTTGAACTAGTGCGGTCGGATTCTACTATTTGGGTCTGTATCGGGCTGTATTCGTGCGTGCCTCCTGTGTGTGCGTGCGAGGCGCTAGAGCTGTTCGAGTAATTGAATATTCGGGTAGCTTGAAATCCCAACCGAGCCGGGACCAGGATTCCGAGCCGAGTCAGGTACCCGGAAGAATTTTTTTCAAGCGGCGTGAAAGAACCGGGCGGATTAGAGAGATTCAAGTACTTGAATTTTTTCAAGCGGCCAGCAAGAACCGAGCGGATTGGATAGAACCAAGTGAATTGTGTTACGTCCCTACTTGCTATTTAGAGGCCGCAATTTGGGGAGTTTATATTTTCAGTCCACTTTCGAGCTAGTCCTGGGACTTTGCGCTCTGGGATAGTTGAGAATCATCGATGGTAGATTATAATACATTTAATTTTTCATGATTACCTTAATTTGGTCGCGGTGATGGCAAGTTTATCGGGATTAGCTTCCAATCAATGGGCGCATCTGGAATCCCGCAGATCTCGGGTACTGTATTATCCTTCGGCGGGACCCAATCACCCACACACCACCACTATTCCGTGCCTAGTAAGGGGTGATATTTCCCTGACGCAAGGGGTGCTGGGCACTCGTAGCAACTGGAATCGTTCTGCAGGTGCACTAATGTACCGTGACTCTAATCGTCGGAGTTAGTACTATTAGTAATTGGTTATTTGACCGATAAATCACTCTCCACCTACCGCTCCAGGCGCTACCGCGGGCAACGTTCTGCCCTTCAGCGGCGCCATTCACGGAGGCAAGCGTGATTTTCCAACATTTAGTTATATCTATCCGGTCGATCACACGTTACGCTAAATCTCTGGTAAAACTGCGGGCAACGTTCGGCTCATATGTGATACCGTTAATCAACGCAACCCGTGAACTGTTAATGCACTTTTATTAATATTTAAATGAATCGCGACGATCACGTTTTACCCTTAATTTCTGGTAAAACCGCGGGCAACATTCTGCTCATAGGTGATACCATCAATCAGCGCAAATCGTGAACTGTCAGTGCACATTTTCGTAATTTAATTCACTTTTCCAAAAAGACGAATGCTCGATTCATAGGATGAGAATTTGGGGTGGAATCACTTCACTCACTGGTTAGTACGTTAACAACACTTTTATTATCTGTTTCCGTATTTTTGTACACTATCACTTGAATATTCACTTAAAATACTATTTGTAAGAGAACAATAATTATTTTAAGAGTGCGAACATTGACTGACTTGGTAATAATATAATAATTGCAATGAGCTCCACGGGTGGTCAGTCCTTTTTTATAGGGCTTTTAATTGGTCACTCCTTCTCTAGGATTGGTGACATGACAAATACCTAGGTGGGAGGCCCCATCCCACAGCCTCAGCCTGGGAACTTCCAGGAAGAATCTTCCCATTGCTCTTATCTGAGAATTTGTTTACTAATTAGTCATGTTCCTCCATTATACCCTTTAGGTGTATTTCTTTGCGACTGAAACTCATTATTTTGCTTGATTCCCAGCGGCGACGATAGCAAAATTCTTATAGTAATTCATATTTTATATTTCTATGCTATTGCTTACAATATGCTCTGTACGATCGGCTTTGTACAGTTTACTTACTAAGGATTGAAGTTAAATATGTTATATTGGTATCGGCGATCGATTAGCGGGAAATAACGCGAGGGCACTCTTCTGGCGAGGATCAGGGGCACAGCTCTGCAAAGGTGGTGTAGACTCCGTTGGTTGATAGGGGCCTCCGTCCCACGCTGAACGGCAGCTGGTGTTGGCTGGGCTTCCTTGGTGTTCGTGCGGTCGGCTAGCTGATGTACAGCTGGCTGTCCGTTACCTCCTTGATGCTGGCTATCCTGCTCGCTGTTGCCGTCCGTGTATTCTTCGCTCGATCTCTTCTTATCGTAGTTTCCAGTAATAATGTCTTATCGGCGATACGTTGTATAATGTTTTTCATACGAGGTGATTATAATACCTCAGAGTACGAAATAGTAAATATAATGATTTAAAGGGTTAATATTTGACTCTACGTCGCAGGACGTGGCAGATTGAATTTTTCCATGCGGCCCGAAAAACCCAAGCGGGTCGAAAGGACCGAACGGGCCGAATATAAGGCTTCGAACATACTGAAATTTTCGCGCAGTCCAACTGTGTCGAGTAGCTTGAAGCTTAAACGTTGTTACGCTTCCGCCAGGTAGGCGCCAGTAGACATGGATCGTCCAAAACCTGTGACAAAGGACCAACGCATAACTTCTTGTTAAGTCCACCCAATTACACCTTTCCCAATAGATCCTAGCGCTAGATCTTCTCTCCGGACCTTCGCAACAGACCTCAGCGTAAGATCTCCCAAGAGGATCTTCCCGCCAAATCTTCCGCCTGATTTTCCCGCCTCTTTATCCCGCCAGACTTTCCCGCCGGACTTTCTCGCTAAAAACACAGGAAAGCGACGTGCCTTCAAGGGTATTACGTATGTGGAATTTTCCCATACGCCCGTCTCAACCGTTTCTTCGAGCTCGCGTCTGTGAAGGGAAAACGCCCTAAAAGTCTTTCCGTTATCACCTACCAGTAATAAGGGTCATAATCTTAGCCAGCTGGATTGCGACCATGGGAACGGGAGTGACACGACGACGATGCCTAGGATTTCCTTATATGGAGATTTCTAGAGAATTCCCACTCATTTTGGGACCGTATAAACCCTTTGGTTTCAACCCTCCGGTTCAAAGCTATACAGTCACGCGTAGAGTCACGTCGTATCACACTCGTATAGAGTTGGTTAAATCCAGTAAGATAGGGTTCGAGACCCGTCAGGATTACAGTTAACCTCATAGAATCCGCTAGTCCGGTTTATATTCTATTTGGCATATTGAAATAGCCACTCTTACGCCCCGCATCGCCAGTGCGTCAACACCGTGCAACTATTGGTAACTTACACTATTTATTTAATTAATTAATCGTGATACTTACATTTGTACAATAATTGATTATTGAATATACGATTGGTGTTCACGTGTAAATCTGATTTTAGAAAAACAAAATTTTTAAATAATATATTTAAATATATTTAAATACGCTTTTACAAAAGCCCGAGCTCCGTCCGTTTACTGGCAATGTACCCATTGCTTTGAGATAGACAGCAGATACCACGTGTTTCCGTTAAAAAAAAAAGACATCTAGTATAGCCGTCTTGGCCCAAAAGGGGCGCGCTCTTCCTCAGGCTTTCGCCTATACGAGCATTTGGCTGGCATGGTGGTGTGAGCAAAATTTAATAGTCGTCACGGTCCGCTGCCAAGGGAAATTCGGCGTAGATGTTCTGTCGAAATGGTGCTTCGAAAAACCCTGCCCTCATCCGCTAGGAATCACTGGGCAAGTTGGATCTACCCCGAAGGGCGGCGGCTCGTTTAGTCAGCGTTACGCGTCGCGTGGCGGCGCGGAACGCTGTCCAGTGGGGACCACGAGGAGGTAGAGCCGCCAGCGCAAGCTCGATCCCGGCAGGATGGCTTTCGCCGATAACGCCCCACTCACCACAGTGCCTGGGCACTGCCTGCATTGGGGGTCGGGGCGGGTGACGTGGCTGAAACAGAACAAATGGATTAATCTGCTTGGTGCGAGGGGCCCGCTACGGCTGAGGGGTTTGTCTGTGCTGGGCGTGAGGGTTTGGGAATGGGTCTCCAGGCCGATTCTTTCTTCACCAGAATAGATTTTACGGTGCTCATTAATGCACTGAAGGTGCTCTGTTTGACAAGTTGCTGGGGGGTCGGTGGCCAGGGGAGGTTCTTTTCTAAAGTGATAAGCCTGAGTTTCTCTCTTTCAGCCCCGTGCAGCGGGCAGTGGAGGAGGACATGCATAGCAGTCTCCTCGCCCCCGCCACAGCTGCACGCATTGCTTTCCGCGAGGCCCAGGGATTTTAGTTTTGACGCGAAATCGCCATATCCTGATAGGAATTGAACTGTGTAGTGATCGGGCTGTAACCAGGTCATCTCCAGACGTTGTCTGATATTCGGGAAAATACTGTAAGTGTGACGGCCGTCGGGGGAAACGTCCCAACGACGTTGCCAGATCGCGTAGAGCATCTCCGGGATGGCTCTTTGTGGTGATGTGATCGTCGCGTGTTCGGGGAACCGGTATTCGCCGAGAGAGAAGTTAATTCCTTTCCTGACTTTATATCTGATAGAAGCTAACGTGACGTGAATGTCGATGGGGAGAACGCCTATTACTGGCATTGCTGCTGTGGATGTTGTTCTATAGGCCTTCGTTACTTTCAGGAGAACCTGTCTTTGGGCCGATCATAAGACCTGCGTGTAGGTCTTATTGAGATGTTCGTGCCACGCAGCAGCCGCGTATGTCGCGATGGGAACGAAGAGACCATTGTAAAGGGCCCGGAGGGTGTTGTACCTGAGACCCCACTTTTGCCTTGCTACAATCGACAACGAATTGAACCTCTCGGTGCACCTCGTTTTGACTGCATGAACATGAGAGTTGACCCTCATGCCCATGTCGAAGTGCACTCCGAGGTACTTCATCGTCCGAACCATGCGTATGCCACGGGAACCTATTTTAATAGTGGGGGGCCATCTGATGTCTAGTTTGCCTTTTATAAGAAAAAGCTCCGACTTTTCGACCGAGAGTTCGAGTTTCTCGTTCGTGCACCATTTGTGAGTAATGGTCGCGGCGGATTGGCCGAGGGTTTGAAGAACCGCTCTGCTTTTCCCGGGGATGACGATGAGAAGATCGTCCGCGTACGCGAAGGCTTCGAATCCGTTCGATTTCAATGTGGATAGCAGATCGTCAAAAACTAAGTTCCAAAGGCCGGGCCCGAGAATAGAGCCCTGGGGGCAACCCCTCGTGACTCGCTTCTGTACGTCGCGATGCCCGGCGACAAGCCTAACGCTCCGGTTGCTCAGGTAGTCCGTCATAACGCCGAAGATGTTGCTCGGGCAACCCCTCTCTTTTAATCGAGAGAGGATGCTCGGCCACCAAACACTATCGAACGCGCCTTTGATGTCGAAAAGCATCGCGAGAACATATTTCTCGGGGGATGTTGCCCCGACCTTCTTCATCTCAATAATTGCGTCCTCGGTGGAGAGACCTTGTCTGAATCCGAACTGGCGGCTAGAAGAGAATTGTGGATCGAGGAGAACGGTTTGGAGACGGTTGAGAAGAAGTTTCTCGAAGCATTTTCCTAGCACTGGAAGGAGACATATGGGTCGGTACGAGCTGGCGCAAGACTCGTCGCGATCGGGGCCCTTGAGGGGGGTTCGGATAGAGCCAGTTTTCCAGATCCTGGGGAAGCAGCCGGTGTTTAGGCACGCGTTGAAGAGGGAGAGGAAGGTTTCGGGTGCCACCGGGAACGAGGCCTTGACCACCTCGACCTCAATCCGGTCCAGCCCTGGGGCCTTCCCGTTTTTGAGGCCGGAGATCGCCTCCTGCGCCTCCGAGAGTGTGAAGTCAGGGGCAGTCTGGGACGTAGGGGGAGAGGCGCTGTACGCGTGCCTCTCCCTCTGCGCCGCCGTGGTGTCCGTGTTATCGTCCGGGACCAGCGAGTTAAGGAGGCCAAGGGCAGCCGCTTCCCAGGTATTTACGCGGTTAGTGACTGTGTTCGGTGTCAAGAGGGCTTTGTCTGGTGTGATTTTCCCGGTGCGGAGCTTGTAGACCACGCCCCAGGGGCTGGCATTGCCAACGTCCGTGGCGAAGTTCTGTAAGCTTTCCCGTCTGATTTTGTAAATGATCGCGGTGTATTGTCTTCGGAGTTTACTGTACTTTACTTTATTGTCGAGTCTGCGGATTGGATCGGATTCTGATTGGAACGCGCGACGGGCTTTGTTGGTTCGTTTCTTCATATCAGTTAGCTCCCCGGTCCACCAGGGGACGGATTTTTGATGGGGGCGTTTCTTCTTATTACTTTGGATTGTTTCCGCGAAATTCTCGACGAGCGAGGTGGTGGTCGGCGCGAAGCGAATGGGGTTGCGGTTCATTTCGGTGGAAAACGACTCCTGGAATTTCCCCCAGTTGGCTCTTGTGGTCTTAAAACGGGGATGACGGATTGTGTACGTAGAGGTGTTACAGGGGCTGAGAGTGAACGAGATGGCGTTATGGTCGCTGGAGATCCAGTATTCGTGAACGGTCCAGTTTTTGACTAGATTGATGGCCGGCCCGGATGCCATCGTGATATCGATGTTTGATGTGCCGAGGTGGGAAATGGAAGTAGGTGGATTGTGGGGCTCGTTGAGAACGGCTAGATCCAGAAGGGATAAAGTCTCTTCGAGCATTTCTCCGCGCGCGTCGTTGTATCTGCAGTGCCAGAGGGTCGATTTGGCGTTGGTGTCTGCTGCTATTATTAATTTTTGTCTCGGCAATTCGGTGACAATTTTCCGGATTTTATCTAAATATGGTTCGATCTGATGGGAATATTGGAAATAGATGCTGGCGAGATATACTGAACCGAAGGGGCCTGTGATTCCCACGCACGTGCAGTGGGCATCACTGAGATGCGAGATTTTGAGGACGGTAAGGTTTCGGTTATTGATCACGATACCAGACATCAGGTCGTCTCCTAAATTGCCCCCCGAAACTATTTTGGTACCGCTGCTGAAGCCTACAAAGCGCCCCTTGACGTTATAAGGCTCCTGCATTAGGAGGATGTCGATGTTCTTTTCCTCTAATAGTTTCTGCATTTCTAGGGTGACAGTTCTAGATCTACGCATGTTCAACTGTACGATTTTGAGGCAGCGATCGGCAAGTGGGGTTCTAATAGGCATAATCGGTTCTAGAGAGGGCCTGGTTTACAGCAGCTGTGTAAGCTGGGCAATGTTTGTCGGTGACGGTATGGGTGGATTGCTTCCCGGATTTTATGCAGTTAGTGCAGGTGGGGGGTTTGCTTTTATTGGGGCAGTTCTTGAAACAGTGGCCCTGCGCTGCGCAGTGGCCACAGGATTCTTTTTCGGCCCTGCAAAATTTGGTGGTGTGCCCGAAGCTGTGGCATTTGTAGCAGCGAGTTGCTGCTACGTAATCCTGGAGCCTGCAGCACTTCCAGCCAATATAAAGGCGTTCCTTATTTATAAGAATGTCTCTTACCTTTTTGGAAACCTCTAAGACCCAGTTGCAGCTGTCTCTCGCTCTGTCGCCGGTTTTGAAGGCGAGTCTGGATTCCTGCATGAGCAGAGTTTTCTCTACCCCTTCCGCGTTCTGCTCGAAGATGGACTCGAGCGTTGCGGTGTCGTTGTCGGATCTCGGGACGTCGTATACAATGACACGAGGGCTCCTCTTGGCAGGTGTCCCGACGACAAAACCAGCTGCCTTCAGCTTCTCGTTGGAGACCAGCGCGGAAATGTCACTTTTCTTCGCTGTTTCCACAAAGATGCCGTTGCCCTGGATTCTGCGGACATTCCTGACCTGCAGCTTTTCCGCTTTCGCGGAGATCATTTCCAGGACGGCCAGCTTAGTCTTGTCGCTGCTTTCATATGCCACGGTGTCACTCGGTACAATTGTGACGACGTTTGGTGGGTCTTGCTTCAGGTTGGAGGCCGCCGCCACTCGGGACTTCACTCCGACGCGTTCCGCGAAAGTCATTTGGCGATGGGGAGGGGGCTGGCTCGAGCATTTCTCAACGGCGTTGGACACGACGCGCCGCTGATCAATGTTTTCAGCCCTGAGGGCCTCGATACGGCCCTCGAGGCGGCTGCTGTAGAGGAGGGACTCGTTTAGAAGGGCCTGGAATTTGCCGATGCTCGCCATGACGAAGCCCACGGTCTCGGGGTCGGCCGCGTTTTCCGGGGATGTTAAAAAGGTCAACACTTTCTTATAAGTCTTCTCGGATCTGGTCTTAAGGTCCTGAATAGAGGTCGCGGGTGCTTCGGATCCAGCGTCTCCGTTGCGAGGTGGGGCGGGGTTGGGAGCATCAATTTTCGGGACAGAATTGGCCACTTTCTGCTTCGTGGGTTTGCGCGGTTCCTTGAATTTCGCGGCGGAGGAACAGTCAGATTCGAGGTCCGAGAGAATTTTCCTCTTCCTCTGTGATTTCTTCTGGCGGATGGGGACAGACTCGAAGTCCGTGGAGTCACCGTCCATGATACTGGACATGGTGACAGCTAGAATACCGCGCGGGAGGGGGGGGGCAACGACCAAGATGGCGCCCAAGATGGCCGCCAAGATGGCCGCTCTAACCTACACTTGTCAAAAGTTCAGTTAAACTGCAATAACACTCTTAATAAAGGACTGATTCTAATTCTGAAGGTGTCTAGCTATTCGGTACGCGGGACTGCACGCGGGCAATTGGGGGTTTGGTGATGCAGCGATGCACGGGGAAGATATACGCCGATACGTATATGACGCGCTCCGAGTGACGCCTCCAACCGACGCTATCCCGATTTTCGACGATTTCTGGGGTTCCAGCACAGGTATCGCACTTCCAAATGTCACAAAACATTCACGGTCACTAACGTGTCGCGAGGGATCACACGGAGCAAAAAACAACTTGGTTTATACCGACTAAAAGAACCGAAAACTGCGGAGCGTCACGAGGCGCGTCCGTTCCCGATCCAAGATGGCCGGTCAGTCCTCAAAAAAAGACAGTGCATACCGTTCCTATTTCCCTTTTCCGATGCGAATTCAATTAAGCCATACATTACTCAAAACTATTAGAAACCGTTCTCTACCGCCGACTAGCGGGACAATCCGGTCATAAACCGCGACCCTTGCGAAATGCTCTGGCCGACCAGCCTGAATAGTTTTTGGGAACTAGTAATTAAAATGTATTATCCAACATCAATACGCCTGATGAAAAGATACAGGAAGAAAGGGAGTACCTATGCAGTTTGTTGACTGTTTCTTTATATGCCTGGGAGAGGCGATGTGGATCACCACTGGAAATGGCCAGGGAAGGGATGCATTCCAACAGAAATCAACGGTTGTTGGGACGGCACGATTATTGGCCAAAGTGGGCGTCGTTACAATGAACACGAGCACTCCACAGAAATATAGCAAGAACAAACACGACTCACGAAACACGCAATTAACACGAAACAGAGATATGTACAAAACTATATACAAGGTGCTGGGCGCGATGGCTCGAAGGATCGTTTTAGAAAAGTACAGAAAAACCGTGGGTCCCTGGGCGACAAAGATTCGGCTAATCGTGCGTGCGAGAACGTGTTGCTATTGTCGAGGTGTTCTTGGTAATAACGGCCGGATTCCCAAAAGAGCGCAACGCTCGAATCCCATGCAAAAACGTGGGAACCGCGTAACCGTCCTAACGGACGGTGTGTCATCACGTTTACACGCTCTCGCGACGCGGCGCGCTAATTTTTGGCCATCAGATTCCGCCCGCTTTGGCCCGGTGGACCGGGCCGACCTTAGCGGATGCCGACGCATGGCGTCTGCCCGCCGTGACATGCAGTGACGCTACAAAGTTGACCGGAGAGGCGCGTTACAATTATTGCGGGGTGCTACAGGCATTGTTCACGTCGTGGCCTCCGTCAGCAGGAGCGGGGAAACACGGGAGCAGTACGACGTGAGTGATCGGCTGCAGGGATTCGCCCTGTGTTGTGCGCACCGTCACCACTCGGACGCGACCGTCTGGACCAGGGTGGACACGCGAAACGCGGCCGCGTCGCCATTGCGCCGGCGGGGCATCGTCGCCCTTAAGGGGGTAGACACGGGTAATGCAGCGCGCTGTATACCGACACAATCTGGCCCGAAACATGGGTTCGGGATTTTTCGTTTTTCGTCCTTATATGAGCAGATTTGGGGCTGGGCGAGGTCTCATTTGAAAGAGAAAGGTTCAATGCGGAGCGCTCTGCTCATGGTTCAACGAGATTGTGTTGATATGTAATAATATCAGTGTCCAAAGTAAAGCAAACGTCGACAAAATATCCCCGCAGAATCCAAGCATTTTTAGGTCACTAAAAGAGTTTTGTGACTCAAACGGTGAGCAGAGCGCTCCGCATTGAATCTTCTTCTTTCGAATGAGACCTCTCCTAGGCCAAAATCTGCTCATATAAGAACGAAAAACGAAAAATCGTGACTGCATTCCCAAATCAGAGTTCCGCCATATTGGCGATAATACAGAGCAAGTCACGTGACAAATTTAGTTAAGGTAGTAGATACGAGATGGCGCCTACTCGGGAGGACTGCCAACGTGGATTCATAGCAAAACTGAAGCGATAGCTGGATATACGAGCCACAATAAAAGCATGATGGAGTCAATGTATGCATTTTCGGACGATTGTAGGTTAGGTTATATTCATTTTAGGCATACATTGACATAGGAACTGCTGGGGATTGTATACATTTACTAAATTAACGCTTTTACCGTTACATACAGGGTGTCCCACTAAGGAGTGGACAGCGCGATATCTCTTAAAGTATTGTCGATAAAAATATAAAAAAATAGGGAATTGCATGGTTCGAGGGGGCCCATTTATTAGCGCGAACGAATTTTGTTTCCGATTATTATTTTAAAAGATACGATGGTCACGTTCGGTTTTTCAAATGGAACTATTTTTTTTGAAGACCTGAGTTGATAGTACGTTCCAAGACAAATTCAATAAGCTTTAATGTATACACTTTATTTCCACTGGTTTTTAAGATATTGCGCTTGCAAATTTACTGATTTTCACTGCAAGAAACCCCTCTGAAATGCCAAAAACCGGGGGCGGTCTTACTGACGCCACGGGTGGCACTGCCTGTTGAAATGGATACTTACCTGCCAAAGGTCTACGCCAGAAATGGCAGGCCCAAAGGCTGGACAATTCTTTTCCGTCAGAAATGCTACTTAGGTAGGTATCGTTACTTTTATTTCGCACTTGCTTCTACGCTCGGATGGCCGGTTCTTTTGGGAGGGATGCAAGTTGGATTGGTTCTGATACAATCTGCTCCCTATGGTTGAAATTTAGTCTAGCAACTTTCACTCCTCCTAACTTAACCAATCCAACTTGCATCCCTCCCAAAAGAACCGGCCTCCCGAGCGTAGAAGCAAGTGCGAAATAAAAGTAACGATGCGCTTCTCGATACCGCAGATGTACCTACCTAAGTAGCATTTCCGACGGAAAAGAATTGTCCAGCCTTTGGGCCTGCCATTTCTGGCGTAGACCTTTGGCAGGTAGGTATCAGTTTCAACAGGCAATGCCACCCGTAGCGCCAGTAAGACCGACCCCGGTCCTTCCTATTCCAGAGGGTTTTCTTCCAGTGAAAATCAGTAATTTTGCAAGCGCAATATCTTAAAAACCAGTGGAAATAAAGTGTATACATTAAAGCTTATTGAATTTGTCTTGGAACGCACTATCAACTCAGGTCTTCAAAAAAAATAGTTCCATTTGAAAAACCGAACTTGACCATCGTATCTTTTAAAATAATAATCGGAAACAAAATTCGTTCGCGCTAATAAATGGGCCTCCTCGAACCATGCAATTCCCTATTTTTTTTATATTTTTATCGACAATACTTTAAGAGATATTGCGCTGTCCACTCCTTAGTGGGACACCCTGTATACATCACTTGAAATCGCTGTCGTATTTATGTCATAGTAATTCAGGCAGTTAGAACAACAACGGACTAACCTACTTCAAACAAAAATTTTTCCTATTGTACATCGATGGAATGCACACATATTGTATGTCTCCTTTTAGCGTTTTTCACAGGATCAATCATTCAATGATACTTTATAATTAAATAAATACTTTTTGCATTGTTGTATTATTTATGTGTGCACTAGGCCATCGATATGATTAGTAAAGCCTATTGGAATACGTTATTGCTACTAACTCACTTTCGAAAAAAAATGTGGGTGAGTCCGTTGTTGCTCTCACTGCTTCAATTATATGACAAAATACCAGAGATGGACATTACTTTAGTGCGCAGACAATTTTCCCGGCGGAAAACAATTATTTATTGCGTTTAGTTAACTGAAAAATGGTGCCAATACATGCACTTGATTGTTCTTTTTCCCAAAAAAGCCAGTGGAAATATCATTTTCTAAATGTGACGTATACGTTACAGTGGGCATGTACGGAGTATAATGTGGCTCAATAAATACAAAATTTGATGCATGTGTACTATAATGTATAAGGGATGTTATAAGTATAAATGAATAAAACACGACTATATCGTTTAGAAATGTTTAGAAAAGATATACTCGTGTTTTATTCATTTATACTTATAAATGTCATTTATACTTATATATATGAATAAAACACGACTATATCGTTTAGAAATGTTTAGAAAAGATATACTCGTGTTTTATTCATTTATACTTATAACATCCCTTATACATTATAGTACACATGCATCAAATTTTGTATTTATTGAGCCACATTATACTCCGTACATGCCCAGTGTAACGTATACGTCACATTTAGAAAATGATATTTCCACTGGCTTTTTTGGAAAAAAGAACAATCAAGTGCATGTATTGGCACCATTTTTCAGTTTATAAGTATAAATGAATAAAACACGAGTATATCTTTTCTAAACATTTCTAAACGATATACTCGTGTTTTATTCATTTATACTTATAACATCTCTTACAAATGAAAAAAATTAATTCAAAAAGGTTAATTCAATTATCGGCCATGAATAATTTTCTCGTATTTATTCGTACTTTCTCGACTAAATATATGATCCGCAACTAAAGTACGAATAAATACGAGAAAATTAATCATGGCCGACAGATATAAGGCTTTCGAATAAAAAAATGACGACTAAATATATAATTGTCTTGATTTATTAATTATAAAAATTATAATTTATAACATTTCCTCCTCGTCCTCCTCTACCTCTTCTTCCTCCCCTACCTCCTCTTCCTCCACTCCCTCCTCTTCCTCGACTTCCTCCTCTTCCTCGACTTCCTCCTCTTCCTCCTCTCCCTCCTCGCCCTCCTCTTCCACCTCCATAAATTTCCTTCCTCAATTTTTTTTTTAGCTGGCTGTACTGTAATACGAACAATAAACATAAATCTTATGTTAATTACTGCAATAATGACTAGACGCTTTCACACTTTCATGAAAATGTAAGAAATGGTTATCTACATACCTTCTGCCTGTATTCGACCGCTCTCTCCATCCATAGCGTCGTCGCAGATGGCGTCGGCGGACTCCGTCTCGAGGACGGAGTGCTTTCCTTGCGCGGACTCCGTCCTCGCGAGGACGGAGTCCGTTCCATTCGCGGGCTCCGTCGCGAGGACGGTGTCTGTTTCTTTTGCGGGCTCCGTCGCGAGGACGGAGTCCCCTCCTTGCGCGGACTCCGTCCTCGAGACGGAGTCCCTTCCTCTTCTACATTTTGAACGGTTCTTTTCTCAGACATCTAAAAACGAGTCGAAGAAACATTGAAATTATTGAACGTAAGAAAATGCAATAGAAGAATCAGAGTTGGGCAAAAAGTAAACTAATTACAAATTACGATTAAAATGTAATTGTGTAATTGATTACACAATTACATTTTAATCGTAATTTGTAATTAGTTTACTTTTTGCCTAACTCTGATTCTTCTTGAAATTTGTTTATCCGTGATGTTTCGAATGAAGATAAATCGTGTTATTCAAAGCTGCGAATAACGAATAAACGTAAAGTATCTTTTATTCGAGTATATCTAGATATTATTTTTGCCCATCTCTGGTCTACATGAGAATGAATACACGAATCTCTGAGCGTGAAGCTGCATATCGACATTGCGAGGCTGCCGCGCGAGGCACGCTTCGCGGAGTGGAGAGTCTGGAGACTACCTCGATCATGATCACTTTGCGTGGGAGGCGCGTGCGACAGTCTCTCGCTACCTCCAGCATGATATTTGCGTCGCCCGAGCCATGCGATTTTTGATCATGGGGCTGCGAGGCACCTTTGAGCACGTCGAAAAATCGACTGCTGATGCCTCGTAAAATAAACATGGTCGAGGTAGTCTCCAGACTGTCCACTCCGCGAGGTGTGCCATGCGAGGCAGCCTCGCAATGGCGATACGCAGCTTGAGAAACACGCGGACACTCAAACAATCACAGTTCACACGATAGATTTTGCACAAAAAATTACAACAATACTATGACGGTAATCGGAAACTTTACCCGGAATATGTCTAAATACAGTCTTGGTTTGGAAATAAAATGTAAAAGTATGTTAGTTATTATGAAAGTGGCGTCGGTCGAAATTTAAAAAGAAAAGAAATTGAACTTTACGTTTATCATATATCACGTTGATAGAATACATAAAAAATAAGTGAAATGTAACAAACGAAAAATTTGGACGTGGCCCACTTTCAGAATAACCGGCACATATAGTGAAAAAGACAGGGATAGCAAGCGCGAAGGTACTTACGATCTGTACTGCTTGGCAGTCGCTTTTTTTCTGACGCTCGAGCCTTTGCTACCCTCAAGGGTGGACAGGGCCCAAATTGCCTTTCTCACTCCCTCAAGATTTTGTATTTCACTCGCACCAAGGACCGAGCAGAGCGTCATCGGCCCGCGTAAAAGTTCGAATGCGCAAAGGTTTGAAAACGCGGCGCGTGCTCGCGCATACTTGCGGGTGTTCCTTCATCACCGTCAGGCAAATGGGAAAGGATAATGGTAGAACGAAATATGAATTCCTCGCTAATAAAGTCGGTGATACGTCAAAAGAGTATGCACAGGATAATAAAAAATTCTTTCCTGTGCACATTTCTGAGCACCAGACAGTATTCCCGGAAATAGATACAATCTACGTAAATGTATCAGCATACCACCAATCCTAATGAGAAAGAGAGGAACAGGACGCGTATATCCGTCCCTTTCCCACCATTTTCTGTTTAGCCTCTCAGCATCTGTAACCATTGCACCGACAACGCTAGCTGATCAGTTTCTTGTCGTTTGCACTACGGTGAAGACGGAGAAAGCAATCGGGCTTTTATTTGATGCGCGGATATTGATATATGGAATATTCATAATTTGTGAATTGTTCCATTTCCGCGTGGTTCGTCACTGTAGTGTTGATAAGTGTGTGTGATCATTCCATTGCCATGGAATCAAAGAATGAAGCCGCAGATGCCAGAAACCAGCGCAATTCGAAGGGTGATATAAAAAGGAAGCGCCCTATGCTATCTGTAAAGCGTTTGTCCAGAAAAAATAAAAAACGTCTAGAAAGGTAAGTTACGTTTTATGGTACAGATTTGTATGAAGTCATAGTTTGAGATGTAGTAGTAGTAGTAGCACGGTATTTTATTGTATATAATATAGTATTATTCATATTCTTCAAATATGTATGTATATCAACACAGCTATCTTTCACGCTTTACGTACGCATATTCTATGCTATGCGCACCGCAACGCATGTTCATCATTATTTAATTAATTAATAATCCGATTTATATCGTGTTTGGACTCATTTTGATGTGAAAAAATGTCAACAACACGTTTCTGCAACTTTCATGCCGATGAGACGAAATGTAGAAATTTTAAATTTCGTTATATATGTTATAGAAACTATATGCGTTTTATTAGCATAAAACTTTCAAACTATCCGCGTTTCGTTAGGTATGCTTCCTTTATAATGCAGTTGCGACTATTTCAATCGTTGTACGTAGCTTCGAATGGATGAAACATGCACTTTAAATTCTATTTATGTGACGTAGAAGATAATGTTTAAAATTAGCGACAGTCATCAATGATTTGCGATTCGATGTTCAGCATATGTAGTTACTCGTGGAATACGAAATACACAGTGCTTTTTCTTTTGTTGAATTTTGTCCGCAATATATACGTCCATGTGTATCTTCAGCAAAATTCTTTCATTGAAAAGCGCATTCTTCGAAACATTCTCCAGGCCTCACTGGAAACCTTTGGCCCAGTCCGGGCAATGTTTATGACTTCTAAAGTACCCTCCACTTGTGGATACTACTACGCTGAAAGCGAATTCTATTTCGTAGCAAGATATTTTCACACAGATTTTCTCGTACACGTTACACGATGTAATATCGGTTTCGACCAAAAATGGTCGACATTATATCATATTTGCTCTCATCATAGGATCATTCCACGTGAACTCGGACACTTTTCGGAGTAACATTTCGGATTTTGGTACAACTTGGATATGTTGTAGTTTATTAACATATCTCGAAGAATTTTTGAAAATTTAAAAAATTGTGGATGTTGCAGCTCTTTGAAATGTAGTGTTTACTTTTTTCTAAAAATTGTAACTTTTGCACTAAGAAACCGATAGAAATGACCTTTGGGTGCTTACACTGGAGATATAAGAGTACCTAATAAAAATTATTAGGAAGGTCACCTTCGATTCACGGAAAATATCGCGAACACCAAAAGATGATAGACCGTATTATGTTGTGTATAAAAAACAGAAGAAAATTTTCCTTCTTCAGTTTTTTACAAATACTTATCATATTATAGAACACTGTATAAGAATAGCAGATATAGCCGCTTGGCCGCTGCGAGTATCGCACGGCTCAGTCAGTCGAGCCGGTGCGATTTGACGCAGCATTACATTCAATTAATTTTCATTTGGCCAATTTTAAAATGTCCACGTTTTTTAAAACATGTCCGTAAAGAGGACAAACAGGGCTATATCCTCCTATTTTTTCAAATTTTTAAAAGGGTGCCTTCAATTGTAAAACTGCATTTGTTTACAAGAATTGCAAAATAAATGGTCACAAATTCGAAGTAAAATAATTTTTATTAGGTACTCTTATATCTCCAGTGTAAGCACCCAAAGGTCATTTTTATCGGTTTTTAAGTGCAAAAGTTACAATTTTTGGAAAAAAGTAAACACTACATTTCAAAGAGCTGCAACATCCACAATTTTTTAAATTTTCAAAAATCCTTCGAGATATGTTAATAAACTACAACATATCCAAGTTGCACCAAAATCCGAAATGTTACTCCGAAAAGTGTCCGAGTTCGCGTGGAATGACTCCATAACCAGGAAAATGTTATGAATATTTGAAAGAAATGTTTATGCAGAAAAAATTAAACGTAAAAAAGTTGAGCCGTTATTGCTATTGAAAGATTGTTGTGTATCTGCAGGGTTGCCAGCAACATTACGCAGGACCGTTTATTTAGCGGAGAGGAACATCTACAGGAGTGGTTGTAACGTATGCGTGATGACGTCACTGACGCACACGTTACCACCACTCGTTTAGGTGTTCCCCCTCCGCTAAATAAGTGGTCCCGCATAACGTTGCACTGGCAACACTGTGTATCTGTGTTAGCAGCCGAGGCGCTGGCTTTATTTCTCGACTGCTACGACCTGCATTCTATCCTTCTCTTTTACGACCCATTGACAGCGACGAAGTAACCGCGAGCATCGGAGAATACCGTTCGTTGAATACCTATACCTAGAGGGACGATGAGACAGAATTTATTGAATACGTGTAACACTGTCCCCTTTTTAATCTTTTCTTACTTACAAATTACTCCAATAAGTGAAAATTGTTTAATACATTCCTGTTTAGTATCAGTCCCATCCGACATAATGGTACAAACTTTTTTTTAAAGAATGAAGTACTGGAAGCGATGTCAAGGTCCAGTTAGTTTTTGTAATAGAACAGTATATTCTTTTATTGACGTGTCACAGGATGGTATTTCGATTTCTCGCTATGTATCTATGTTGGGATTTCGTCCGGGTAATATGTAATCGGTATCCGCACCGATGTGTAGGGTTGACTTAATCTACAATAAACAAACGTAACGGTCCCGTTTCCTGGCAATATCGATCGTGAAATTTTTCATGCATTCCTGAGTACCACAAACATCTATCCGGACGTAAGAAAACTAATTATATTTGTTCTGACTCAAGCTAAAATCCAACTGACCCCAAGGGCCGTACAGGCAAAAATTTTGCCCATCTGTGCTACAGGCAGGCAGCCCTTGCCGAAAAATCGAAAACAATTCTTCGCGCGCCCCCATCGACTCGCCTTGTGCGAGGGTAACAAAAGTCGAGGTCAGTACCACGCTTTCGAAAAGCTATCTAAACAGACAGGGTGATGTGCTGGAAAGCGTGCTCGTGGACGAGAACCAGACGGATCTACAACATCGGCGCGGTCAAGTAGGGTTTATTTCGCGAAAGGCAAACGACACGTGTTTCTCGGACCCTTCGTTTCTTCATTATTTTACAACGTTCCATAAAACGAAAGACCACCCTGCAGCCCCTCGTTGAATTGAGGTACAACGTTAAAAATATGACAATGATTTGGATTTCCGGTCTATCCTCTCTGCGGAGTATTGTCTGAATGCGCAAAAGGACAAAATGTTTTTTTGGCAATATTTTTATTTCTTCAGGGTATAATTTATTAGAAATATGGTCCTGTGTGTCATGTACAATGCTGTACCATTTCAATTGTATTATTACCAACTCTCTCTCTCTCTCTCTCTCTCTCTCTCTCTCTCTCTCTCTCTCTCTCTACAGTATTCTAGACATTCAAGGAGGGTCATTCCACGCGAGTTTAAAAATTTTCAAGATTGTGGAAATTGACTGTTTTCAATTATAACTGTTGAACAAAGAGACAGGTAAGAATGTGCTTTTGAGTGCTTACACTGGGGAAAAGTACCCAATAAAAATGATGTCTCTTAAAAAAAAAACAAATTTTAGACCATTCCTTCTGAAATTGTTTTAAACAAATGCAATTTTATACTAGCAGGGCACTATTTAAAAATTTGAAAAAAAAAATGAGGATACAGCCGTACTTGTGCTCTTTATGGTCACGTTTTCAGAAACGCGAACACTTTAGAATTGGTGGCATGAAAATTAATTGAATGTGACGCTGCGCCGTCCAGCACCGGCTCGACAGACTCAGCCGTGCGTGCTACAATATACAACTATCTATTTCTTTCATTCATAATCTTCGGTGGCCTTGAAAGTCATAGCACACCATATGGTTGAATTTGTCTTGACAGTTATACACTTTCATATCGGGTCATTCTTACCTTTCTCTTAGTTCAACAGTTATAATTGAATGGAAACAAAGTCAATTTCCACAATGTTGAAAATTTAAAATATGCTTTGAAATACATTTATGTATCACTAAAGACTACAACATATGCAAGTTTCACAAAAATCCCAAATGGTACTCCGAAAAATGTCCGATTTTGCGTTGAATTACCCAGGATTGAAATGCGAAAAGTATTCTTTTTCACACGCGGTCAAGTGCACGCGTGCCTCCACACACACACAGCCGCGTATCGCAGCACAGCATGTCTGCTTGTGGCTGCCTCTGCTTGCGAGTAGCAGAGACGGTTGTGCAGATGTGTGCGTGTGAAAAGAAAACGGGCCAAAAGTGCATGTCCTTCGGTTTGCGTAGCGAGGGGATCACGTTGTCTAAGAAGAACATTTGTATCACGTCCTTCTTCGTATCGCGAAGATAAATTAGAATGATATTCACAGTAATGCAATAACAATATTTTCATGAACATAGCATCGTAACATTTGTGATGTTTCTCTAATGATAAATGACACCAAACACGGTATAATTTGAATAACACATATTTAGTGGTAATATGTTTCGGCCGCAGAGAAGTATAGCGAATGAAAAAGTTGGAGACAATCAGCAGTCCTTTTTTCCACTCGCTCTCTTCTCCTACGTTCGAGGCTTCTATCGACAAACTTCTAAAAATATAGGAACCACAGTAACATCTCGATTAGGGTTTAAAATCATGACTATGTATGATTGGTGTTAATTTATATCACCCTTAGTTGGAGTGTTCCCTCTTGGAACCAGTGAAGCGTGTAATATGGCTCGAGGGCCGATCGTATAACCCGATCCGAAATTGAAAATCGGTGAGAGACAACACCGATACAAACGAGGTTCACAATTAAAAGTATTTTATTTTTGGCTCTCTTTATAAATTGTTTACCAACATATTTGTGAGGACTTTCTGATTAAAATGACACCAAACACGATATGGTTTGGATAATTATATAAATATAAACGATTCGTATTCACGATAAGTAAAAGTTGTCCGATTTATGTTGTATTTGGTATCATTTTAATTAGGAGATTGTAACAAACATGTTGGTAGAAGTTTCATGAAAATGAAACCAAAAATACAAATTTTAAATTTTGATTGCGTTAGTATTGTCTCACACGTACAGGGGTATCGTTCCGAGGCTTTCGCTTACATCGAGATTTTACTGTATATCTTCTTTTACTATACTTGATTTTCTTTTCTGCTGTATGTTTTTCTTATTTCTATATATGTGCCACGTGTTACTGATTATTGACTCTTTACGTGCAGGCAACGATTGAAGAACACAGCGTGCCTCACTGTAATTCAGGATACCGTGGCGGAAGCAGGTATCTCATACGGAACACATCCAAGCACATCTGCTGCGGATGAAAATTTTGAAGATTCTCCAATTATCGAAGGAATTGTAGAAGAAGTACATTTCAATACGGACGCAGAAGATATTATTGAAGAAATAAATTTCAATGCGGACGAAGAGGAAATTGTAGAAGATGTGCATTTCGAGTCGAACGAAGAAAGAATTGTGCAAGAAATAGATTTCGACAGAGACAGCGATGAGATACAATCCGTAAGAGACATCAACGACGAAACGACTCAAGATGTTGGAAGCGATGCTGATTACTGGGTGGTAGAAAATACAGAACCAGAACAGCCGGAAAATCCAATTTCAGAAGGAGTAGACTTCGTTGATTTTCCGTATGTTTTCGAACAAATACAAAATCTTGGAAAACATTCCACTATTGGCTATGGCATCGAACATTTTGAAATAATTAGATGTCAACGGAATGGACTAGAAAATGTGTATTATGTAGAGTGCAAAATGTGCAAATACACAGAGCACATATCCTGTCTTCGGAAGAGTGATGCCACTATGGATATCAACCGCGCCGCTGTTTCCGCAACAATGATGACGGGCGGCGGATATAATCAACTGGAGGACATACTGACTGCCGTGAACGTATCCTGTATGACGAAAAGGATCTACGAGAAATGTCAGAATGACCTAATCGATGCCCTCGAAGTGGCCGCACAACGCGAAATGGAAGATGCAGGAAAAGAGGAGAAAGAATTAGCTATATCAAGAGGCGACGTACATGCAGAATCCAATCTACCGTTTATTCCAGTTGTCGCGGATGGCAGCTGGATGAAAAGGTCCTACCGCGGAGGAGATTACAATTCTCTCTCTGGCGTAGGAGCCATCGTGGGATACTACACGAAGAAAGTGCTGTACATCAGCGTGAAGAATAAATTCTGCATGACTTGCCAAATAGCAGGTACGAAGAAGGAAGAACCGCGCGAGCATCGTTGCTTCAAGAACTGGGGCCGTAATCAGAGTTCAACTGGCATGGAGAGTGTTGCTATTGTCGAAGGCTTCAATTGCAGCATAGATATGCACGGCCTAATATACACTATATTAGTTGCCGATGGCGATAGCAGTGTGTACAAAAAGATATTGGACAGTGATCCATATAAAAACTACCTGGTGCAGGTACGAAAAATAGAATGCACCAATCACCTGCTACGCAATTTCAGTAAAAAAATAAACGAAATCGCAACAAAAGGCCGCGATAAAGACCTAAGAGCTGTCGTAAAGAATAATGCTCTCCGCTTGCGTACTGGTATAAAGAAAGCTGCAGAATACCGGTTGCAAGAAGAAATAACACTCGAGGAACGAGTAAGAAATTTGAAGGAAGACTTGAGGAATGTACCGAGTCACGTTTTCGGTGAACACAAGGAGTGTCAGAAGTTAGCATACTTCTGTAAGAAATACTCTGATCCAAACAGAGAGGACTACGTACCAAGGTTGGGAGAAGCTGGTATTTATCACAGTATCGAAGAAGCGATGCAGCCACTTTTCCCTAAAGCTGACAGTTTGCTGCACGGTTTAAATAACAATGCTGTTGAAAGTTTTAATAATATCATTGCCAAATTCATCGGAGGCAAAAGGATAAACTTTGGACGAGGGGGCTCGTATCAGGGCAGAGTCTCCGCTGCAGTCGTCCAATATAATACAAAAGAGGCGTTTAGCAGATTGAGTACGGCAATGGATAAAGAGCCGTCAACTATGGTAAGAAAGCTGGAAGGACGTCGGAAGCGTGCAGCAGAAAAAGCAAGGGAATATAAAAAAGAAGCGAAAGCATCCTCCTTCCGAAATAAAAAACAATCGTGCGACCCGGATTACGGCCCTAACGCAGAAAAACCAGATATGGAAGAGACAGTATACTCTTCCGAATGTAAAAGGCACGCGGCAGTACTCCATGACTGGCAAAGAATGCGATGCGAGATCGAAGAGGAAACTCGCAATCAGGCGAATAGTGAAAAGTGGATTAGTTATAGAAAAAAAATACTAACTGCATCCAATTTCGGCAAGGTATGCCGATTACGAAACACTACACCACGGGCAAATACTGTGAAGAGTATAATGTACCCGCAACTTCCAAATTTGTCTGCTCTCCAATACGGAAGGGAAAACGAGGCAAACGCCTTGAGACAAATGGAAGAAGAATTAGGAATCCATATTCTACCATGTGGCCTCTTCATCGATGACACTGTGCCTCACTTAGGTGCAACTCCTGACGGCCTCGTGGACCATGATAAAATCGTCGAAGTAAAGTGTCCTGAATCGGCCAAGGATTTAACACCTGCTGAAGCAATAAAGCAACTTGGTAATATACGGCGTATTTTCATGGGTAATGACATGAATCAAAATCATCATTACTATTATCAAGTGCAAGGACAATTGCACATAACGAAAAGGCAACGGGCCTATTTTTGTTTATGGACGCCGAAAGGAATGAAGGTTACAACAGTAACGAGAGATGATCGATTCTGGGCAACAGAAATGGAAGACAAACTGAGCAAGTTCTATGAGGACTGCATGTTGCCAGAAATTATAGATAGCAGATACAATCGACAACAGCCGATTAGAGAACCTCCGTACACACAAAAAGGAGGAACAGCTACGTGTACACAAGAAAGTACATAAAACGATGGATGAAAACATCGCGATAGCACCGGCGAGTGCATCCAGCGCATATGAAGAGCTGTGAAATAAGCAATTGCAATCCAAAGTGACTAGTGCACCGGCGAGTGCATCCAGCGCATATGAAGAGCTGTGAAATAAGCATTTGCAATCCAAAGTCACTAGTGCACCGGCGAGTGCATCCAGCGCATATGAAGAGCTGTGAAATAAGCAATTGCAATCCAAAGTGACTAGTGCACCGGCGAGTGCATCCAGCGCATATGAAGAGCTGTGAAATAAGCAATTGCAATCCAAAGTGACTAGTGCACCGGCGAGTGCATCCAGCGCATATGAAGAGCTGTGAAATAAGCAATTGCAATCCAAAGTCACTAATTCCCCATGAGAGAGAGCCCCGAAGAGTGTAGTTGTTTAGACAGGATGGGTCGTTCGCCGACCAAAGATCCAGGAAGTCTCTCGCTCGAGGAGAGAGTTTGAAGTTCTGAACGAAGAGTCTGAAGATTAGTCTAAGCTAATCTACTGGACTGGGCTGCGGAGACTACCTTCGTAGCCCAGCCCTCTGTTTCTTTAAAATGTTTCAGAGAGCACGAAACCCCACGACGAGGGACAAGGTGTCGGGGGACTGCCACCGCGGCCTGGATACGCGTTCCCGAATTCTACGTCTGTGCTACGACAGAGTAGCAGTCCGCAGTGGAGCGCGGACATACGTGGAACCGCTTCTCTAGCCCTGTTGGCGTGGATCTTGGCTTCTCCATCGGTTTGTGTAAACCAAGAGGTCCGCCTCAACAGGGTGGACAGCAGCCGGGAAATGGCATCTCCAACCACCAGTCGGACAAGCGGTGCGACTGCTTGGATCGGCTGGAGGAGATGTCGCGGAGATGGGAGCGTTAACAGGACGCACAGGACGGTCCCCTGGGTCAGCACCAGAAGCCACGAAGAGGAAAGGGGCCATCTGAAAGCCAAGGCCTGAGAGAGGGAGAAGAGGACAAGAAGTCCAGAAGACAACGCAGACGAGCTGGAATGCTGGGCAGATTGATCGGAAAACGGTCCGATAACATGCTCATGAGCCGTGATCCCCTGTTATCGGTTCCGTATCGCCTTTCCGTCTTCCCGGTTCTTTCAGCCCCAACGGATTTTCTCAAATTAAAGTAAATGTTAATTATAAAGTAAATTAATAATAATATAATTCTCCGTCCCTTTTGCATGGAATCCGGAGCCGGGAAGAGATTGAAGTGTCAAGCTCGCACGGACACCTGAAGGACATCGAGGACGAGTCCCTGGAAGAGAGGTCGACCGCGACCAAGGATTCGACGAGGAGGAGGGAACGTCGCCGAAGCAGTGGAGACGTCGTCGGACGTCCTTCTGGAGGAGGCTGCCTGGAGGCAGCGCTGGAGTCTGCACGAAGGAGAATGCAGCGTCGGAGCGTTGGAGTCAACGTGGAACGTTCCAGAGTGGAGTTTCAGGGACGTCGCGGGACAAGTAGCTGCGGAGTTCTCGAGACGTCGTGGGACAGGAAGCTGCAGAGTTCCAGAGACATCGTGGGACCAGAAGTTGGAGCGTTTCGTCGTGGCAGATCGAGAAGTCCCGTTTTACCCACGCTTTGCTCAGGGTATAACAATTAGGTTATATTTTCTGTCACTTCGAGGAGCCGACCACATAATAATCACGCGCATCCAGCCTGCGCATTTTCAGTAGCGGATTTCACGAACGGATTTTCTGTCATCGAAGTGACGGAAAATATACTCTATATGCTATACTCGATTTCCTAAAGATGCTGTTGTGGCGGAATAATAATGTTTTGAAAGGATGCTAAAAAGTTCACAAACGTTTCGTAAAAGAACGAAATTGCCACTAAACATTTGTTGTCAGATAGCATACATTTAGGTTATATTTTCTGTCACTTCGAGGAGCCGACCACATAATAATCACGCGCATCCAGCCTGCGCATTTTCAGTAGCGGATTTCACGAACGGATTTTCTGTCATCGAAGTGACGGAAAATATAACCTATATGCTATACTCGATTTCCTAAAGATGCTGTTGTGGCGGAATAATAATGTTTTGAAAGGATGCTAAAAAGTTCACAAACGTTTCGTAAAAGAACGAAATTGCCACTAAACATTTGTTGTCAGATAGCATACATTTAGGTTATATTTTCTGTCACTTCGAGGAGCCGACCACATAATAATCACGCGCATCCAGTCTGCGCATTTTCACTAGCCCAATTCAACATTCAATACAATTTTGTATATATAATGTTTGTTGATAACTGCTTTCTGCAGAGGACGTGTAATAAGTGTATTTCATGTTCTCTTTCGGTGCTTTGCTAGTAAAAAAATGTCTAACCTAACAAATTTCATTTTCTGGGGACATTCCCTCATCTATTTTCCCTTTTCACTTAGAGTTCCTTACTGCTAACGTAGAATATTGTAGCATAAGCACATTTCAAGTAATTAAAATGTACAATGAATTTTCTACGTTTACAGTATCAGCCGACTTTCCGTTTAAATTTTTATAAGTATAACGGAACAGCTGAGAATTTCTTTCCTTATTCAGAATAGAATACAGAAATAGCAAACAGCTCCCTCTCGCGTTCACCGGGTACTCGTCGATCTATCGGTATTACCATTTCTGTGCAGAAAAAAATGCTGTAATACCGACCTGCCGAATCGGCCAGGTCACGTGACGTGTCTACCCCCTTAAAAACGACAACGTCGCCGACTTCTCTCTGGCCGGGTCCACTTATGTCGCGGCTGAAGGGAGTGGAGATAGTCCGCGTGTCATCGCCTCCAGAAGTGGTTACGCATCCTTTGGACGAGCTGCCATCGGGTCCGCAGCGACTCCGGACTGGTTGCCGACGCTAACGGGGGCAGCGCCAACGGAGGCGCGTAGGTTACAAAATGAGCTAGAAAGGGTGTGGTCTCGCACGATTCTGTGCAGATGGTGTTTCGCGCTCCTCACTCCCGCCTCCCACAATCCCTAGATGCGGCGCGGCAGGGAGAATGAAACTCCACACGATTTCCTCGGTGTCGGAGAATGCAGCGAGATCCGGCGAGCCCACCGTGCAGCGCCCGGAGGTGCGCGTCGCGTGATCTTATCCACGAAGGTTATACCCTGGAGCCACCGTCGCCACCATATACGTGCTTGCTGCACCTCGGACAGTCGCGACCCTCCACCCCTCACGGTCTCTCGACGGCACAGTTGTGCGAAGGTTAGGTCACGCGACGTGATGCGGAGGAGTCGCGGACACGAGGAGACGCTGTTCGGCAGCGGATCTAAGGGGCAAGGCGCGGGCGACGTGGTGACGTGGGTCACCGTTCGTCGCACTTCGTCCTCTACTGGGCGCGAATCCTCCGACACTGGACACGTTGGCCACTCGGATGATGTCAGCGGGAGCCACTTCGGCCCCTTCCACCAGAGCTCGCGGAGTATTAAATCGCGCGGATACATGCCGCGCAAGGCGCAGTCGGCCGGGTTGTCACGCATTGGAACGTGGCTGCCGGCAGCGAGGACTGAATCTCCGACACGCGGTTCGCGACGAACGCGTTGTCAATAGAGGCGAGCGGGCTTCAGAGTTTATTCGCAGGAGGAGGCGCGCAAGGAGGACGGCAGCGCTCAACTCGAGGCGCGGAATACTCATAGTCTGGACCGGCGCGACCTTCGTTTCGGCGGCAAGGAGAGTGACATGCGCTGCTTCCCTGTGCTGGCGAACGATCTTGGAGTACACGGCAGCGCCGTGGGCCCACGAGAGCACGTCGGCGAATGGGGGGGGGGGGGCAATCAAATAGCGGAATGCGTCCGCTTCAGGAATCCAGAGAATTCCCAGAACCGATTGTAAATCCGAGCCCTCCGGGGCACAGCGGACTGGCGACTCGGATGTGGCCGAAGTCGTGCAGTCCGAAAGAAGAGACGGGTGATTGGCCACCCATTTCCATAGCACGAACCCTCCCCGCGAAAGTAAAGTGCAGAGCTCGTCGCGATCCGCAAGCGCTGACGTCCGCCCCATGTAATATGTCGTCGACGTAAAATTGAGTTTTGAGGATTCGTCGCCCTCGCTGATATCGCCCTCCTTCATCGGTGGCCAGCTGCCACAGGACAGGCAGGGCTAGATAGAGCGGTGCCGTAAATAACGGTCCGGAGCCGAAACATGGTGCGAGCACTATCGGGGCGACACACAGTGTACGATTTTGGACAAAAATCGCTAGACAGCGCAAATCTTGACCGATTTCAATATATATATATATATATTTTTAAATACTCGTAAAGGGCTCAGCAATAACGGAGGGGTGTAGTAAATCCTGTATTTTTTAGTCTAATCTATAAAAAATATTATTTACCATAACATGGCATAAAAACGTACACTTTGGAAATTGAGGATATTAAAACTGAATAATGAATTTTTTGTAAATTTAATATTAGCTATAAAATAAAAAATTTAATTCAAATTTACAAAATTTATGTTTTAAATAAACTGTAAGTGAAACTGATTTAAATCTAATACTTTAAAATTATATTTTATTTTTATTAATTTTGATTTTATTTCTAATATATATATATTTTTTTAAAATTTTTTTAGGAATTGTAATTAAAATAGATTTTGATGTGGCAACTAATTTTATAATAATTTGTTACTATGAATTATACGTGCCATGTTAGATGCATTGAAATGTTACATGCATTATGGCTTATTTTATAATAACATTTCTTCATCATCAGATACTACTTCTCCAGAGTCGCGTCCTTCTCGAGGCGCCGGTCGAGTGAGCACAAGACCGCGGTCGCGCGCGACAAGGAATCTTCGATATTGAGCGGATGTCCGGCCTTAAGAGGGAGTGCGTGCTCGCGAAATGTTGCTGGCAGCGGGTGTCGTCTGGGGCGAGGGTTGTTGGCACTGTTACTTTTTCGACTTCCCAGAATTTGCGGAGCAATGCGTGTACATCGTTCTTCGCGGCCACGACTTGCGCCGTTACATGGTGCAACGCACCGGCGGCGGGCGAACGACCGGTCGAACCGGAGACAATACACCCGAAGATTGTTTCTTGCGTAATCAGGGCCGAGACGGTGCCCCGACGCAACCCGGGGAGCTGCAGGGCTCCGAAATAGTCGGCGCCAACGATCAGTTCAATCGGGCGACGGGTCGACGGATCTGGGTTAGCGAAGTTCAAGCCGGCAAAGTCCTTCCGCTGCGTGGTCGGTGTGCACTCGGGCACGTACGACGACACCTTTGGTACAACATGGGCGGTGATGATAATGGCCATCGGGGGGGGGGGGGGGTCCAGCAGGCCGCGTCAAGGTTAGCCTCACCTGAGTAATAGGGATAGGCGGGTTCAAACCCAAGTATGAATTTCATGGTGAGGCCGAAACCCAAATTTGAGTTAGAAAACTTTCAGAATTTGTTTTTTGCGGGCAGCGGTGGCGGCTGCGGATGACGTCGTAGAAATGGCGGAGCGGTGGGGGGTATAGCGTGAGAACTGATATCGAAGTAATCAATACCGAATCGATATCGAACCATTACCGAAGTACATTGAGGGAAACCGCGGGTAAAGTCGGTAAGGAAGGAAATATTAATTTTAAGATATTAATATATGCGAAAAACAGAATCTCGGGCGACGTGGCTCGAACCCATGACTTCCGCGTTACGAGTAAGCCGCATAATCAACTCCCCCAACGCTGGCTCTCCGACATTAGGCTTTGCCGAATGGTACATATACTGAGCATCACACGCGCGCACACACACACACCATGAGCCGTCGCCAAACGACAACGCATACGCATGAATCATGGAAGGAATTATGCAGCGTCAGCAGAAACTGTTTAGGATGATTTTGAGCGCTAATTCTTCATATGTGTGAATCATAGAAAGAATTATACTGTGTCGACAGAAACTGTATCGAACAATGTTGGGACGGATCGTCGTTTTTGGGCACAAATACATTCGAGGGAGAGGGTACATCGAAAGAGTTAAACAGAGATACCACATCGCAGCGTTGGTATAAATACACACTCTAAACTGCACAAAGTCTCAAATCGTTGCAGCGTATCGTGTGGAAAAAGATATTACAACCATGAAAGAATTCGCGCAAGTAGAACGTCAACTGCGGGATCAAGCCGCCCAATTGATTTCGCGAGATGAACATCTCGCGTGGGAGGAACAATGCAGCGAGTGCCTCGAATCGTTGGAAGAATACAGTCGAGTGAAACGTCCTCGATTATCGATCGGCGTTCAACAATCATTGGTTGCTCGAATCACACATCTCGAAGGATTAAAATATTCGTTGCGCAAATGTTTCTTGCATGAAGGTGCTGGGCATTCGAGCACGGGACTTTTGTGGCGCGAAATAGACACTGCTTTCGATAGTCGCGTATTAACTGGGGCAGTGGTCAATTCTAATTACATCGAACCCCGCAACATCCTTGAGGATGCGGAGAGCATTGTGCTAGAGCATATGCAAGACACTTTGGAGAAACATAAATGTCTCAAAGTGAATACTGTGTTAAATGGTGAATTTGTGGCGGGTGACAAACATGCGAGTAAAAGCATCAATACCCGAAACTGCGAACTTCTTTACACATCCGATCTGCAGGAGTTGTACCAGCGGAACGTCGTCAAGCCCAACCTGACATTGTTGGAAGAATTCCAGGAACGTGACAACGGATGGGCATTGACTAGAATCCTCAACCTGTCCGTCAATGCGAATAAGTATAATCCGCTGCATGCGGGGTGCCACTTCGAGTTGCCGCGGCAATTATTGTTAAAGAGAGCGACGATTAGTGTGCAATCCGAAGATAATGCGTGTTTCGCGTGGGCAATAGTTGCTGCCTTACATCCAGTCGAAAGACACTCTGATCGTCCAAGTTCATTTCCACATTATACATTGTTGCTAAATCTTCGGGACATTGAGTTTCCAATGTCCATGAAGCAAATCGCAAAGTTTGAACAGCTGAACAACATATCAGTGAATGTGTACAGTTTCAAGGAGACGGAAAAGGCATTAACAATCATTTCGCTGCGTCTCACCAACCAAAAGAGGGATCGGCACGTCAACCTGCTCTACACACCGAAGCCAGAACACGGCGATGTAGGGTACTTTGTGTACATCAAGGACATGTCCCGGCTGGTGAGCGCCCATTTGAGTAAGAAGAAGGCAAAGAAATTCATCTGTGACCGGTATGTATACAGGGTGTCCCAAAAATGTCGGAGTTCCTTGAAAAGGGTGACTCAGGGGGTGATTTGAAACAACTTTTTCCTTAGCGAAAATATTGTCCGAAGCTTCGTTAACGAGATATTAACAAAAACCCCCGACCAATCAGAGCGCGCGCCTTCCGCCCGAGCGCCCGTTGTTGCGTTGGCTACGCGGTAGGCGGCTGCGCTTGTACTACGAAGGTACGAACAAGCAAGTCGGCATGCATCGAAGGAAACCGCGTTACACAGTTTTTTTTAAAGCAGAATCTTAAATAATAATTGTTTGAAGTGAGAGAAGCAGAAATACGTACATTTCATTTTCAAATAAGGCATAAACGAAAAGGTAATGTAACAGAAAATGTACGACAAGTGATCGTAATTCGTTATTGAGGTAAAAACTACTGAGATAGTTTAATCACGGCCAACATAACTAAATGTAAAAAATAATATTAGGTGTATGAATAAATTCTTTCAGACTGGATTTACATAATCGGTATGAAGCAACCGAATTTCTATCGCAGTGATATTCGTAAGCTACCAGAAACATGGCAAAAGGTAATTAACAATAATGGAAATTACTTTGATGGTTGAGTTGTTTTCATACTTTTAAATCAAACTGTTATTGAACCCTAAAATCGAACAGAATTTGTTTCTACACCTAATAATCACTAATAAATTAAATAACACTCACGCCTACGAGCATTCCTTTCCTTTCTTTCCTTCCTTTTCGGAAACCTGCGTCACTAAGTAGGTCACTGTGCCGATCCTGGTCATCGGAGGACGAAAAGATTTATGGTAGGGTTGCGCCCAGTACTCAGCTGATCGCAGGTATACGACACCACCCGAAGGTAAGGATCGCAACGTCAAGTGCGTCCGGGTTAATGTACCGAATATTCACTTCACTGCACGGCCACTAACACTGATCACTTAATTTACTTTTCATGGAGCGTGTTGTTCCTACGTCATAAAATTGGTGGCCCCGAAAGGGGCCGATTACTGTTAGTTGAGCAGTTGCTTGATGTGACCACCCTCAGCGTCTATGCAGGCCTTGCGGCATCATTGACTCCGTTGAGAATAATCTTGACGCCAAACGCCGAATCGTACCCACGCTGGGGGTTTGGATGTACGGGTATTCCCGTGCAAACTCTCGCGCAGTAGCACTTGCGTTCCCGTTCTTCCGGGCATACACCCAGAATATCGCGTAATATTCTTGTGCGGAGAACATTTCTGGGACGAAATTGCTAGCTGACTGACAGGATTTTTTCCAAGCAACTTCCTCTACTCCCAAGTAGTTTCTCTCGTTCCATTATGAGTTATCTCCCACCAGGACAAGAGGCTGTAGGTAAAAAGAAGCCAGCACATTTTCGAAACACACGTGCCTTGCAGAAGTGCAAGGAACGAACCATCCTACACTTTCACATAAGTCCGCGCTCCGTCCTTTTACTGCCAATGTACCCGTTGCTTCGAGATAGACAGCAGACACCACGTGTTTCGGTTCGACAGGGCCCGAAAAGAATAGAAACAGAAAGTCTTTGAGTTGCTATAAAGAAGAAAAGGCATACCATTGCTGTTTCCGTTTTCCGATACCCTGAGTTCACGTCTGCTACGAGCCGGAACCAGCTAAGCCATAAATTACCCAAAACAAATCGTTCTCTACCGCCGGAAGGAACGACTTCCATTCGTGGTGTATGCCGATTTGGAGTGCGTCCTTAAGAAATCAGCAGACAGTGAGAAGGATGAGGAGGACCACAAATTGTGTGCATATCAACATCATAAGGTGCATAGTAAGGTGGTCCTTATATGGGTGAAATTTTTTTTCTCGAATTTATGACGGGGCACCATCTCATTTGATTTTCTACCCTACGAAACTATTTCAGTAATTTCTTCACAATTTTTTAACAATATTTGTGGGTCGCTACCAAGGTTTGAATTTTAAAGGAAAAAATGAAAACACTGTATTAATTGCTCATTTGTATTTATTGATATAAAACATTTACCATGCAAAATTATTGTTTAGATTACAAATTAGGATACCTCTTAATATTAAAAACATTCATAATCTGGATACAAGGATTGATTTTTTTGTATCAGGGTATTTCTTCCGTACACTTTTACCAACAAAAGCAAGTATTGCTTTTGCTTTTCATCTGTTGTCATCAGTTTATTATATTCCTCAATTAAAGCAACACTATGATGAGCAATATCATTTACTACCCGCATAGAATGGACGATTTTCTTCGCAGCCTTAAAATTGGCGTCATCCTTCCAAGTTACATGTTTATTCAAAAACTGTGATAAGGTACCCAGTATCTGGAAAAATCTTAAGGAGTTGCTGGTCACAAAATCTTCGATGCTTTTTTCAGTGATGTGTTTGATATCATTGCTTTTTCTTTTTGGACAATCCTCTACACCTTCGATTTTTAGTGCATCTATGAATTTTTTCTTATCTTGAACTGAAAGTTCGTCGTCAAAAAACAAGCAAAAGACACCAGCTCTTGCGACAAGTGCCATAAATGGCCCAGTACTATTTTCATGGCGACATTGCCCATCGTTTGGTTTATACTTTGAAAGGCTATAAGGTCTTTTAATAATTGTAAGTCGTTTCTCAGTGCTGACCATCCGGCAGGGGCTTGAAACCAGTATTTTATATATATATATATCATGACTATGAAAATACAAATATCTATCCCAGCTTTCTCTTCCTTTTTCGTCAGTTTAAACTGATGTTTAAATAGGAAAATCTTCAAGTAATACATAGCTTTCGCCATTCATCTATGTTCACACGTAAACTCGATGCGACCCGTGTTTTATTTTCGAGTCGACGAAGGTTGTAAGGGTTCGTCCGAATGTCTTGACACCGAAATCACGTGGATACCCTAGACGCGTTACCGAATGAGGGCTAATAATTTGATGCACAGTTGTTTAACAAGTAATAACAAAAAATAACTATATTTGATTAAACTGTGAAATAAGTAATTAGAGGAACAAGTAAACAGTGAATTGTGAATGTTAATATGGTTCGTGTGAGTCAGGTACGAACGTGTATCCTCTTTTTGAGTATGACCTTTCGGTCGAGAGCTTTTTCTAAGACTGGTTTCAGTTGACCCACCGCTGGACTCGTCCGATTTCTTAAAGTGAATCTGGCGTGGTCGCATTGACCCGATTGGCCAACGTTGTCAGTGTCAACCAATCGGGTAATTTCCCTAGGACCAAAGGCGCCATCTATTCCCTGCGCCCTTGGCGCGCCTTTTCTGGGAAAGTGGTTGCATTTGGCGGGAATCGCTCTGTAAAGAAATTTGACGGCAAAGTTTTCCTACCTGCCTGCGTAAGGCGGCAAGATAGCGCAAGGACACCCACATCTGCGTTGCACTTAATTTAGAGACATCAAGGCTAGCAGCTAAGTGGCTATTAATGATGTCTTTTCGAGCTCGCTTTTGTGACGGTTCCGCTTTTGAAGATTCTGATAAGACTTCGAAATCAGATACAGTTGTTTCTTCGCTGGTCTTAGAAGAAGAAAGTAAGCACTTTTCTGTCAAAGCCGAGATACTTCTGTCTTCACGTTCACGTAATTTTTTAAGACGTTCTGCATTCTGTTTCGATTTCTCACTTTTTCTCAAACTTTTTTTATCTACTCAACCAATTAAACCTCGGCAACCTTTCTGTCGTTGAGCTAATAAAAACTGCTTATCCTCTTAAATAGTCATAATACTTAAAGCTGCAGAGTGAGCGATATCAAACAAATCTTCTAATTTTTCTCGCCAATCTTGTTCTTTCTTCTTTAATGCTTCCGAACGTTTTTTTTTGTTCTCTTTATTTTTTTTTTCAGATTCTGCTACTCTTTGAAGTGTTTTCCTATTTTACTGATTACATGTTTTTTTCAATCTCGTTGGTATACCAGCTTTTTCCCACAAATTTATCACTTTGCATGTAGCCACAGTCACAGAATCACAAATGGTTTTCTTTTCTTCGCTTTTGTAGTAAAAAAATAAACGTAATACTTCACCAATAGAAGGTAACTTTGACTGATTCCGATTTGGTAGTGACTGACCGATAAACCACATGTTGGTTTTATTTCTAGTTAGTGAACTCGCGCCACTACTTGTAGACGCCATGCCAAGTCGAAACAACTGTGTATGCTTTGGTGAAAAATGCGCTAATGACTAATTTCCAACTGAAGTGCGGGGCGGGGCTCAACCTCGACGCGTAGGCGCAGGAAAGGAGTAGGGGATGCGGTTGACTAAAGTGAGTCTCTCTGCATGCTATTTCACTTTAAAATAGGCTAATAAACATGCTGGAGTCAATTAGCGAGATTCATGGTTGAAGTGGCCATATTATGCTTTTTCTGAAAGTTTAACTGCTGGTAGCGACCTCTAAAACCTTTCGACAAATTAAATAAAAAAATTCTAATTTATATTTTAGGGTAGAGAATCATATGACTGGGTGCCGCGGTAATTATTCAAAAGTCGAAAAATAAGGACCAACCTAGTGCACAATATCGGATATTATATGCATTTTTTCGTACGATTCATCGTTATCAGCATATCGATATCAGCGTGACGCGGATTGCGTTTCATGGTTCGTCAAAGAAGTAAAAAATTTTGGGGATTTTGCTAAACACATTCTGGCCAATAATGTTCCCATGGGAAAGTTGACGAAAGACCAGTAGCGGGCATTTCACAGCGCGACGCAATGTCACATTTGTGAAAAACGAATCGAGACTGGCGATAAACGAGTGCGCGTTCATTGCCATCTATCTGGGCAGTTTAGAGGCCCCGCACATTCGAAGTGTAATTTAAATTATAAAAATTCATTTTGCATTCCAATAGTTTTCCATAATATATCCGGCTATGATTCACATTTTATTATCGAGGAAATAGCTACCGCTTTCGAAGGTCATGCTGATGTATTGCCTATAACTAAAGAAAAATATATTTCATTCATGAAAAATGTCGAATATACGACTGAACAATCAAAGACGCGAAATTGTATTAAATTGCGATTCATCGATTCGTACAAATTTGTAAACACCAGTCTCGACAAATCAGCATCTTTTCTTATCATAGACAAATTAAAAAATTTAAGATCCAATTTGAAAAATTATCCGCTAGCGATTTCGATTTATTGGCGCGAAAGGGTGTCGTTCCATATGAATACCATTTGATTCCGCGTACAAGGTGCGGCACACATGCTTACCGCCGCACGAGTTAATCTACAGTTCGTTAACGGGTGAGACTGTATTCGAGAGCGATTACGCACATGTCGAGACTGTCTGGCAGCGTTTCGACATTAGAACCTTGGGTGAATACAGCGAGTTGTATTTGAAAACAGATGTCTTGATTGGCAAATATTTTAGAAAATTTTCGCGAAAATTGTATCAAGAGTTACGGATTAGATGCTGCACATTATTATATTTTGCCTGGTTTCACATGGGATGCCATGCTAAAACATACCAAAATTACATTCTAATTACTCACCCACGTCGATATGGTCATGTTTATTGAACGTGGTGTACGTAGTGGTTTAAGTCAATGTTCTGGAAGATATGCACAAGCCAATAACAAGTACATGCCATCTTACGATGCATCGGTACAGTCATCGTAGTGCATGTACTTTGACGTAAACAATTTGTATGGTTAGGCAATGGTGCCAGCCCTTGCCATACGCCAAATTTGAATGGGTCGAAGATGTTGAAAATTTTTATGTTTCTTCAATCGCTGTCGATACGCCCACGGAATACATTCGCGAGGTATGACTTACCATTCTGCCCGGCGCATGCCAAACCACCTGGCAAAAGACAGGACAAGCTACTCGCGACATTATACGATAAACAGCGTTATGTTATCCACTACCGCTGCTTGCAGTAATACAAAGATACACCGCATGCTGCAATTCGCTCAATCCCCCTGGCTCCGCGATTACATCGAACTCAATACACGATTTAGAACAAACGCGACAACCGACTTTGAAAAAAGTTTGTACAAATTGATGAATAACGTGGTATTCAGTAAAACTATGAAAAATATACGAAATCATGTAGACGTAAAACTTTTAACATATTGGGATGGACGACGCGGTGCGGAGGCAATGATCGCAATACCATTTTTCCACAGCAGAAGCATTTTTTCGGAACATTTAATCGCTGTCGAATTGCGAAAACTCGAGGTGGTCAAAGGTGGTTGGAGCGCCTCAGGCCCGTACCATATGAACCGCGCGTGGCGCATTGGGCGACATTGTATCAGTAGGTTTCCTCATCGTCCCAGAGAGCACGATTTTGGATGCATTTTTGTTTTGTCAACGCGCCACGCGTGGTTCACGTGCTACAGGCTTGAGGCGCTCCAAGCACCTAGGCCGCCGCGAGGGCCAAGACGCGCGGCGGGAGAAAGCAGGCGTTGTCTCTAAAAATCGGCCGCTGTGTTCATTTAATTCCCAAGCCTGTTTTAAGGGTTCAACAATAGGTTTAAAGTATATTTCCAACGCGATATCTTCCTCCATCTTGCCAGTCTTCAAAGCCTGATGTTTCTTGCGAATGGATTCGCTGATTTTTGCAATTTCCTTCGCTATTCTCTCGCGATACTTAATCTTCAGACTACTGATCATCGTTGTATCGCAGACGTTGCGTTCCCACCGACGTGTTGACGACAATTGATTATCTTATGGTACCACAAAGTCGTTAAATCCCTTTCTATAACATCCATTGGACATCGCGCTATCCTTGTCTGTTATCACGAAACCATACTCCCGCTGCCAACAATTACGACATAATGTGCAGAATTTCTCGTAAGACATGTCAGTGTTTACGTGATCGTTGTACACATGTTTCAAGTTGGTACCATTCTGCTTAAACAGAATCAGCAGATTTGCATTGTCGCGTATAAGATGTTTGGGAATCTTTGCATATGTCTGACAGAGATAGAAGCAGTCAACGTTCAAGTGGCATCCCATCGCAAAGTATTCCCTTCGTATGTTGCTTTTCGCAGGTCACGTCATCAAAGATAAAAATGGAATTCGGAAGCGATTCGCTCGGTGGGATGACGTCACTGTTATTCAAAAATGTAAAGTAGCCAATTTCATCTATCGGAGTCAATAAATTCTCCAAATACTTATATTTCGGCTGTTGCAACGACTTGGAATTCACGTACACGTTCTCGAAGCGGACGCCGTGAGGACTTTCCAACAAGCTGACCAGCACGTTGGTCTTTCCACAATTTGATGGACCACAAATGAGGCAGCGTATAGTGTTTGGCAACATGCTACCATGTCTGCCTCTTGTTTTCAAAGACATCACTTGCGATTTATCTTCAAAATTTCCCACGCGTATCGTTACAGGTTGCCACACGAAACGCATCCTCTCTGCAAATCGCGAAAATGATTTTGAAACATCGAAGTGGCGACGCTCCCTGTTTATAGGCCCCACGCTGAAGCAAAATAGCTCAGTATTATCAGCGATATTCGAGACTTAACCTCTGAGCAGCTGAAATATATACAAAAGATTATTCTACTGCGAGAGTTTCATGGGTACACTGACCAGTTGTGGGACAGACTCCCCGATCATATAAAATCCGATCCTGAGGTTCAGCAGTATCGTCGGTGTCTGGAACATTATGATCGTCCTTGGCAGCGAACGCATATCGACGGTCCAGCACCATTGATAAAAAACTGTAGCGAATGTCGCCGACGAGAGTAAAGAATGGTCCGGGTTAGTTATAAACGCGCTACTTATCGAATTACATATCCCGGAATAGTTTTGCGGCCCAGGAACTCATCTGGCAAAATGTTTGGCTAGAAGTGATCGAGGCGTCAATCCGTTGGACGCAGCGTGTCGCGTACACGATATTGCGTATTCGCGTAGCAACGATCTCATTGAAAGGCACGTGGCAGATAATGTACTCGCTGACAAAGCGCGAAAACGCATCGTTGCGCGAGACTCGACTCTGGGTGAAAGAGGCGCTGCTACTGCTGTTTGGTCAGCTATGAAGGCCAATAGGAAAATCGGAATGGGGATGAAAGTAAAATCCCGCAAAAGAACTGGGTAAACTTGTCGAAGAACTGGGACCTCGCCGATTTCGATGAGCTTCAGATATGTTGTAAAACTCGACATTTTGAGTAACTTTTTCCTTTGAAAAAATTGGTGGTCGGCCTTAGTTTCCGAAATATTCGCAGGAAAACTTTCGCTATTATACAATCGTACTCTACGTATACGTGCACGTCCGCGACAGTGTGTGAAGCACCACGCTGTCGGCGGTTGTCTTCCGTTTCTATAAACACTGCGCAGCAACCTACATCATGCGTATCTAACGGGTGCACGCGTGGTATCGCAGCAGCAAGGAAAGTAGTCCAACTTAAACTGAATTGCACAATACTAACAGTACATGCTACGTTTAATTTTTTATTATAATAGAAAAATGTATTTATTCTAACGAGGTGCTACAGCCTACGTCTTCAGTATTGTTGTATAAATGTTCTTGAAATATTGCTATTTCCTGGAAAAAATATCTATTCTCTCCTGACGATCATGCGCCCTCTTAAATAAATATTCGCATAAATACGAAGGAAAATCTTCTTCATTACTTCCGTATTTCGAAATATGTCCCCGAACCTCCCTCCATGTCCTCTCTATTGACTGTGTATTAGCTTCTATATAAATGCAATTGTAGAATAAATTAAGTACAGTTTACACAAGTATAAAAACAATGTTTTGGAAATGAATTACATACTATTTTCGGGGTTAACAAAATTATATGAGTGGTTGACCGTCAAATGTGTATATCGTTCGGTGCTAAGACAATTATACGCCTTCCAACAGTCGGAAATCACAATTGTACCCGGCAATATCCATTTTTTTATGATGGTTAATAGAGTTTCGGCAGTCCTATCGTTAACTGACTCGAGGAAAACTTTCTTTGTGTCCCTTTCATAACCACCGAACACCCATTTCCCTTTTAATAGTCGTCCACGATTATATTTACGACGCCCAAATGTTGCTTCGTCAATCTCAACGATTTTTCCAGGTCCTCCAACTTGGGAAAAATTCCGTTGAGACCAATTTACGCACACCTATGCCACGCAAATATACAACAATTATTTCGAAATTGAGACCTAATTCTAAACAAGTTATTACAGAAAATGTTTGCTTTACATAACGTAGAATGTCTATCATAGTTAGACAGTTAAATATTTGTTCAGATAAAACAAGAATTGGGTCACTTCCGAAATCTTACTCCTCTACAAAAGCTTTACCAATCAACGAATGTATGTGACCCAATATTTAAATTGTCTGTTATTTCGGCAAAGCGTGGTGGTGGGAACCAGAGCCATTGCGCAATGAAAGTCACGGCGGTTAATAGTGGCAGATGAACATTTGCAAACCACGTATATTTTTTGCACTTTGATAATATTTGCACTGCACTTTTTGTTTCTTTTTCTTACTTTTCACCACGTATGATATCGTGTAACACCGAAAGAATAGTTCCTTGCGATTAAGACTTATTGTCTTATTACAACGTGGACATTGATTTGTATCTTTAAAAATATTTGTCATAATTAAAAAATCTATACACTTGTCCACAGTATCTATCCTGTGTATAAAATCAAGGAACGAGCTCATCTTGCTGCATTACCGTTTACAAATAAACTGGAAGCAGAGCGTCAGCGTAGGACCACCGCTCATCTATTGTTTCCCCATATACCTATAGATTCCATATACAAAGTCACATCGGTTCGCTACCATGCTTTACGCGCCCGCGAGCTTTTGTACAAATTTTTCCTATACATGTTACCGCCGCTCGACCTGCGTTTCCAAGATATTCGCGAAAAACTGCTGCTACTGCTACAATGTATTCTGCCGTATACCTATCTACAGTACGCGTCCGTGGCAGCGTATGCGCCAGCATGGGACCAAGGCAAATGACGAAGCTGGCCTTTGTTTCCGAGATATTTGTGTAAAACTTCGGTTGATTTTTTTGGACGCAACGCATTCCAGTTTCCAATTTGTCCCGGGTATTAGTTTGGTTTGGGTTAGATTAGGGGGGGGGGGGCGCCCGCTCGTGGGCGCGTAAAGCATGGTAGCGAACCGATATGAGTCGGGGTGTTGACGGACATCCGCAAGTTTCTGGTTGAAATCTCTAAACTCAGATCGGTTCGCTACCATGCGTTACGCGCCCCCTGCCCTATTCTAACCCAAACTAAACTAATACCCGGGACAAGTTGGAAAGTGGAATGCGTTGCGTTGGAATAAATTAAACCGTTGTAATTGAACCGTTTAGTTTACCCGGTATATACGTTGTCTGCCGGTCACAGCGAGGTATATGAAGAAACAGTAGACAAGCGGCCGACCCGCACTGACGCATACGCTGCCATGGTGGCGTACATATATATGCAAAATTCAATGTAGTAGTAGCAAAAGTTTTTCCTCAATATCTCTGAAACTAAGGGCGACCGTCAAAAAGTTTAAAGGGAAATGTTGTTCAGAATAATGACCGAATATCGAAACGAAAAAAAAAACGCCGATAACACAATAAGAATGCCTGTGGGTGTAAAAACTGACGCATAATTTTAGGAGTTGGCAAAATGTATGCTTATTCCATTCTTTAAACGGTCTGTAGACGTTCAATATAATTGTGCACGCGATCAATATTAATGTGCAATATATTGTACAATATTTATCCCAGATCAGGAGTGGGCAACCCGCGGCCCGCGTTCAGTTGACGTTTGATTCTTGTCGAGTGAACATGTCCAGTAACGCGGAAGCTGCTTGTGTGGCCATTGCACTGGCTGTGAGTTTGAAAATGAAGAAGTCGAAGAAAAAGCGCAGATGGATGAAGGAGTGGTATACAAGAAGAACTGTGTACACTCATGAAAACTTATTAAATGACCTACGACTAAGCGAACCAAGTGATTTCCGAAACTTTCTGCGACTAGGCGGTCCATTATTTGACGAACTGCTGAAAATGATTACGCCTCGAATTGAGAAAATAAATACTCTGATGCGACCTGCTATTCCTCCAAGCCAGCGTTTGGCAATTACACTACGCTACCTTGCTACTGGGACTCTTTTGAAGATTTAAAATTTATGAGTGCCATGTCTCCACAATCGATTGGTATAATTGTTATGGAAACTTGCATAGTTTTGATACACAGCTTGAAGGATTACATAAAGGTAAGAAAACAATATTAGTTATTCAAAATTCTTATTATTATTACTAATATTATTATTCATAAACAGGATAAAACCTATTACATAACAAGAATACATAACACTATGTGTGTATAGCTTGAATAAGAAAATAAATCTACATAACATCAAAATATTCCTAACTATGAAAGAAAAATGGAAAATAACAATGACAAATGAGAATGAAGATGAGAATGAAAATGAGGATGAAAATGAGAATGAAAATGAGAATGAAAATGAGAATGAAAATGAGAATGAAAATGAGAATGAAAATGAGAATGAAAATGAGAATGAAAATGAGAATGAAAATGAGAATGAAAATGAGAATGAAAATGAGGATGAAATGAGATTAAAAAATTATTTATTATTTATTTATAATTATAATTTAAAAGGATATAAAAAAGGAGATGCACTAGTTGATGGCTGCTCAATGGGTACAGACTCTTGCTGCGATTCTTAATTGTAGTGTATGGGAGCAATCGGGCTCGATTCAATACTAGCCATTCTGTACGGGGTGGACGTATGAGTAAAACTATTAATAATTATTGAATCTCGATGTAAAGTGCCCATTAGGCCTTCAAACAAGATATCGTTGATCGCCTTTTTCGTAAATAATTGTTGCTGCGATGCCATTTTACTGAGCTCTATGGCTCATGCTGCAGCAATTTTTTCAAATTCGATTTGCAGTTTTTTTGTGGCGCTTCGGTGCCAATGATATCTGCTCCTGCGCGTTATCATTTCTTTTACTCTTCTTTTTTCGAGGTTCAGCTTCACACTGTGAATAAATAAATAGTGTTTAATAAAGATATTGTACCTTTGTGTGACTAATAACTATACTTTAAAATTACAGATGCCAAGATCAAAAACTGAATGGAAAGTTATCGCGAACGGATTTAATGATCAATGAAATTTCCCAAATTATTTGGGAGCAGTTGGTGGAAAGCACGTGGCAATAAAGAAACTACCCAATACAGGGCCTTTATACTACAATTATACAAAATTGTGTAGACTTCCGTTTCCGGTCGCGTGAGTGATAGCTGGGCGTAAGAGTGAGTGGAGTGTGTGGCTGGACCGTAAGGCGAGTGAGGTGATGAGGGATAGTGGATAGCGGAGTGAAAAGTAGAGGGGAGTTGAGGAAGGGACGGGGGATAAAGGGAAAGGGACGGTGTTAGGGGGTGGCAGAAATGCGGGAGGAATACGGGAGGCTTTGGAGGTTAGGTGGTAGAGAGAGGCGAAGAAAAGCGGGAAGGAGCGTGGAGTGTGACAGGTAGTGACGCAGGTGGGAGAAGAGTGAAGCAGGAGAGAAGAGTTGGTGGGAAGGCGGGAAGTTTGAAAAAGAGAGAAGGCGAAAAGTGTAAGGAAGGACGAGGAGAAAGTTAAGGATAAAAGGAGCAGCAGAAAAAGGATAAGAGGGTAGGATAAAAGGGTAACAGGGCAAGGAAAGTGGGATAGGGGAAGAAAGGAGAAAGGGGATAGAGAAGAAAGGAAGAGATGGAGGCGAATAAAGGGGGAGAAAAAGAAGTGGGAAAGAAGGCTTGCGAAGGTAGGATTAGAAAGGACAGTGGGAACAGCATGGGGAGTAGCGCGGGAAGTTTAGATAGTTTGTGAGGAAAGAAGAGAGACAGAGAAGAGGACGATGGGGCAATGGGGAAGGATAAAGCAGGAGGGTTCAAGAGATGCACAAAAACGCGGAGGTCTCCAGAAAAGGGAGATAAAGGGGGGAGGAGGGAGGGAGGAGAAGAAGAGGGATTGCTGGAGGGTATGATAAGGGAAATGATGTTGGAGATGAGGAGGATGAGGGAGGAAATGGGAAGGGATAGGGAAGAGAGAAGGATGATGGAGAAGGAGATAAGGATGGAGAGGGAGGAGATGAAAAAGGAAAGAGAAGACAGAAGAAGAAGTGAGGAGGAGTGGAGAGAGGAAAGGAGGAGATGGGAGGAGGAGATGAGAGAAGAGAGGGTGAGGAGAGGAGGACTGGTAGAGAAGCTAGGAAAGATAGAAGAATGGGATAGGAGAATAGAGGAGGGGATGGAGGTGATGGAGAAGGTAGGGAGGTGGGAAAAGAAAAAAGAGGGAGTGTGGGGGAGGGGTTGAAGGGGGAAGGGCTAGAGGAGGAATGGAGGATTAGAATTAGAAGGATAAAAGTCACGCAGGACAAGAAAGAAAGGGAGGTAAGGAATAATGTGGTGATAAGGGGGTTGGGGTTGGAAGGAAAGGAGGTGAAGGAGGAGGTAGGGAGGTTATGAGAAAGGATGGGGTTGGGGATGAAGGGAATAAAGGAGGTGGTGAGAATAGGAAGAATAGGAAAGGAGGGGAGTGGAATGGTACTGGTGAGGTTGGAGCGAAGGGAGGAGAAGAGGAAGGTGATGGAGGCGAAGAGAAAACTGAAGGGTAGGAGGGAAAGGGTAGAGGATGATCTAACCGAGGAGGAACGGAGGGCGAAATGGAAGATAGAGGGAGAGGGAGAGGGGAAGGAAAGTGCAGGTGGGGTATCTGAAAATGTGGGTAGACGGGAAGGTAAGAAGGTGGGACGAGATAAGGGAGAAGTGGTTTGAGGGGCAGGGAAACGAATGAAGTGGGAAGGGGGAAAGAGGAGGGAGTAGGCAAAGGAAGGGGGCGTTCTGGAATGTAGCGGGAGTAGAGAGGAAGGATGAAGGACTTTGGAAGGGGCTGGAGGAATGGGATGGTACTGAGTGAGACGTGGGTGGAGGAGAAAGACTGGGGGTATGTCGAAAGGAGATTACCTAGAGGGTATATATGGGAAAAGCAATGGGCCAGGAGAGAAAGTCAGATGGGAAGAGCGATAGGAGGAATGATGATGGAGGTGAGAAAGGAGATGGAAGTAGGAGTTGGGGAGGGGGAGGGAAGGAGGGGATAATGGCTAAGAAAGTGAAAATTGGGGGGGGGGTGGAAAATAGTTGGGATGTATGTGTATAGGGACTTGAAAGAGAAGCTAGAGGATTTAGGGGAGTGGATAGAAGAGAGAGAGATGGGGATAAGTGTAGTGATAGGGGGTGATTTTAATGCGCGCACGGGGAAAGAAGGAGGGGAGATACGGGGCGAAGAGGAGGATGAAGGAAGAGTGGGAGGGAGAAGGAGATCCAAGGAGAAGGAGAAGAATGGGGAAGGGAGAAGGCTGTGTGGGTGGTTAGAGGATAGGGGGTGGGGTATATTGAATGGGAATACAGAGGGGGATGAGGAGGGAGAGTGGACTTTCACAGGGGGGAGGGGAAATACGGTAATAGATTATGTGGTAGGGAACGAGGATACTACGGAGAAAGTGGAAAGGTTGGAGGTGGGGGAGAGGGTGGAATCAGATCACCATCCGGTGGTGGTGTGGTTAAGAGAGTAGGGAGGGAGGAAGGGGAAAGTGGGGGGAAAGGAATGGTGAGGGGAGGGGGTAGAGGAGACTGGACGCAAGAGGGAAGACGGGAATTTATGCGGAAGTTTGGGAAAAGGGGGGAGGGGGAGAGGGGAGTAGAGGAGGAATGGTGTGAGATCTGGGAAAGGATTAAGCGCGCGATGGGTAAGATGGGGACGGGGGGCAGACGACAAAGAAGGGAGGATGGTGGGATAAGGAGTGTAGAGAGGAGAAGGGTAAGTTCAGGAGAGGGTTCAGAAAATGGAGGAGGGAAGGAGGGGATGGGAGAGAATATAAGGAGAGGAAGAGGGAGTATGCCAGATTGTGTGAGGAAAAAGGAAGAAGGAGGTGGAGAGGTGGGTGAGGGAAGTGGAAGAAGTAAGAACGGAGGGGCTAGTACGGAAGGTGGTGAATAGGGGAAGGAAAAGGAGGGGGAGGGTTAATGAAGGAATATCAATGGGGGAATGGGACGGGTATTTCAGGGGGTTGCTGGGGGGGGGAAATGGAGGGTGAGAACGGGTGGGGAGACGAGAAGGTGGGAGGATGGAGAGGCGGATATAGGGAGGGAGGAAATAGGAAATGTGATAAGGATGGGAAGGCGGGAGGGGGGGATGGGATTCCGAACGAAGTGTGGAAGTATGGAGGCGCGGAAGTGGAGAATTGGTTATGGGGGCTGTGTAAGAGGGTATGGAGGGGGGAAGGCTGGCCAGAAGGGTGGAGAGAGGGGGTGGTTGTTCCAGTAGTGAAGAAGGGGTTGGGGAAGAAGGTAGAAGAATATAGGGGGATAAAACTAACACAGACGGCATACAAGGTGTATGCGTCTGTGTTAGCGGAGAGGTTAAGAGTGGAAGTGGAGGGGAAGGGACTGCTGCCACCGGGTCAAACGGGCTTTAGGAGGGGGGTGGGGTGTATGGATAATGTCTTCGTGCTGAATTATCTAATAAACAGGCAAGTGGGAAGAAAGAAGGGGAAAATGGTGGTGCTTTTTATAGATATGAAAGCGGCGTTTGACTCGGTGGACCGGGAGGTATTGGTTAGGGCAATGAGGGGAAGGGGGGTGGGGGAGGAGTTGGTGGGGAGGTGCGAGGAGTTCCTTAGGGAGACATCATGTAGAGTGCGGCTGGGGGATGAGGAGGGGAGAGGTTCTGGACAGCGAGAGGGGTGAGGCAGGGGTGCCCGCTGAGCCCGAGCCTCTTCACCCTGCTCATAGCGGATATGGAGGAGGAGTTAAAAAAGGGAGGAGAGGGGGGGGAGGTTTAGTGAAGCTAGGGGGGGAGGTTTACGCGCTGGCATACGCCGACGATGTGGCGGTGTTGGCGGAGGATGAGGAGGGGATGAAGGGGCTGATAGGGAAATTGGAGAATTATGTGGATGGGAAAGGACTGCAGGTCAACGTAGAAAAAACGAAGGTCATGAGGTGTAGGAGGGGAGGGGGGAGATGGAAGAGGGTAACATGGAGATGGAAGGGGAAGGAGATTGGGGAGGTGAGGAGATTCAGGTATTTGGGGTACACGGTGATGGGGAACGGGGGGCAGGAGGGATATGTGAAGGAAAGGGTGAAAAAAGGGGCGGCGGTGATGGGGAAGGTGTTGGGTACTGGGAAAAGGTTGTTTGGAAAGGATTGGGAAAGAAGATTGTGGCTGTTTGACAAGTTGGTGTGGCCGGTGGTGGGGTACGGAGCGGAGGTGTGGGGGTGGAGGGAAAGGGAGAAGTTGGAATGCCTGCATGACCGGTATTTGAAGTGAGTGATGGGGGTGGATAAAGTTATGCCAAGTTATATGGTGAGGGAGGAGGTTCAAAGGGAAATCATGAAGGGAAGGGCAGGGATGAGGGCGTGGGGGTTTGGAAGGAAGCTGGAGGAGGGGCAAGGAGGGGAGTTGGCGAGGAGTTGTTGGGAAGAAATGAAGGGGAGGTGCACGAGGGGAAAGGCTTTGGAGGGTTGGGAAGAAGAAAGGAAAGTTTTTTACGAGGAAAGGGGGCAGACCTTGGAAGAGATGGAAGGGATGAGGGAAAGGGGGGGAATAAGAGGAGAGGATTTAGTGAGCAGGGAAAGGAAACTGCAAGAAGAGGAGAGGTGGAGAAGGATAGGGGATACAAGGTATAGCGGTTGGTATGGTAGGGTGAAGGGGGAAGGGTTGTCGGGTATTTGAAGAAGGGGTGGGCGGAAAGTAGATGGAGAAGGGTCGCGAGGTTTAGGTTGGGCAATGAAATGAGGGGGGGAGGTACTGGAAAGAGGGGGGAAAAGGATATGCAGGATGTGTAGAGGTGGGGAAGAGACGTGGGAGCATATTTGGGAGTTTTGTATGGGGTGGGGAGAAGAGAAGGGGTGGCAGAAGATGGTAGGGGAGGTTCTAGACGATGAGGGGGGGAGAGGTGTGGATGAGAAGAATTGAGGAAAGGAGAGAGGGAATGGGGCATGGATGAGGAGATGAGAGTGGAAGGGGAGTCGAGCGGAAGCGGAGGTCAGGGAGAGAGGGGGAAGCGTGTGATGGGGTTTTGCGTATGCGAGCGGCGGGGAGGAGGGTAAGGGGCGAGCGAGTGAGTAGTAGGACAAGGGGGATTCTAATTCAAATTTGAGATTCAAGGTCATGATCATGACCTTGAAACTCAAATTTGAAAATTTGTTTTTTTGTCGGTGGGCTGGCGGCGGATGACGTCATAGAGATGGCGGAGTGGTGGGGGGTATCATCGAGGAGAAGAGGAGGAACCGCGGGGTGACGGTGCGCTACTCTGGAGCGTGGTACAGACTGTCGGTAAGGAAGGTGCTACTCTAGAGCGTGGTACAGACTGTCGGTAAGGAAGGAAATATTAATTTTATGATATTAATATAAATGAAAAAACTTCTCGGGGCGACGGGGCTCGAACCCAAGACCGCCGCGGTACGAGTCAGCCGCCTAACCAACTCCCCCAAACGCCGTCTCTGACATTAGTCTTTTCCGAATGGTACATATAGCGAAACCAACGGAGCGTCACATATGTGACACACACACACACACACACACACAACGTCGGCGTATAATAATTTATTTTTATGAGAAATTTTATCAGAAATTGTTTCGGACGATGTCGGGAAAGATCGGCGTTTCTCAACACCGCGTCTTCGAGGGAAAGAGAGGAGCATTACTTTAAAGTTAAAATTCTAGGAGGGAAAGAGACACCACTACATAGGGGATAGAATCGCATGCATTTTCGCTGACCATCCTCCTCCATGTACTTATCTTCTTCACTGACCGTCCTTGGAGTGCACTTATCATGTTCTTCGAATTCTTCTCCCTTCTTCTTTGGACACATCATTCGACTAGACCATACCACTCTGATCACGTATTGAATATCTACCATACCACTCTGAACGTGTATCAAACGTGTATTGGACCACTTTCAACGTCATCTATCGTACCACTTTGAACATCTATCGAACGTCTATCGTACCACTTTGAACATCTATCATACCACTTTCAACGCCTAACGTACCACTCTGAACATCTATCGAACGTCTATCATACCGCGTTGATCATGAATCGTACTACTTGTACATAATTACAACTATCGCCTTAATCTAGCGTACATGCAGAAGGTTGGAGGTTGAGGAGGGTGAAGAAAAAAACAGTTATGCATTAAAAATTGATTATATTTTATTTGTGTATTTCCCTCTGGCGTTTAGACCACCAGTTGAATATTTTAAATACATTTTGCATGGTACAGTGCTTTGCGTGTCTGCCACATCGCAGAGTATTAACTACGTTTAGCTTATTTAGGGATTTGATATCCTCGTAGTCAATGTCTAGCGTCTCGATGATCACGTCCGCTCTCGTATTTTCATCGAGGAAATCCATGAGCCAATCGCGTTTCTGCAGCCCTTTAACGTATACGACATGGGGTGTGTCATGCAAAATGTATTTAAAATATTCAACTGGTGGTCTAAACGCCAGAGGGAAATACACAAATAAAATATAATCAATTTTTAATGCATAACTGTTTTTTTCTTCACCCTCCTCAACCTCCAACCTTCTGCATGTACGCTACATTAAGACGATAGTTGTAATTATGCACAAGTAGTACGATTCATGATCAACGCGGTATGATAGACGTTCGATAGATGTTCAGAGTGGTACGTTAGGCGTTGAAAGTGGTATGATAGATGTTCAAAGTGGTACGATAGACGTTCGATAGATGTTCAAAGTGGTACGATAGATGACGTTGAAAGTGGTCCAATACACGTTTGATACACGTTCAGAGTGGTATGGTAGATATTCAATACGTGATCAGAGTGGTATGGTCTAGTCGAATGATGTGTCCAAAGAAGAAGGGAGAAGAATTCGAAGAACATGATAAGTGCACTCCGAGGACGGTCAGTGAAGAAGATAAGTACATGGAGGAGGATGGTCAGCGAAAATGCATGCGATTCTATCCCCTATGTAGTGGTGTCTCTTTCCCTCCTAGAATTTTAACTTTAAAGTAATGCTCCTCTCTTTCCCTCGAAGACGCGGTGTTGAGAAACGCCGATCTTTCCCGACATCGTCCGAAACAATTTCTGATAAAATTTCTCATAAAAATAAATTATTATACGCCGACGTTGTGTGTGTGTGTGTGTGTGTGTCACATATGTGACGCTCCGTTGGTTTCGCTATATGTACCATTCGGAAAAGACTAATGTCAGAGACGGCGTTTGGGGGAGTTGGTTAGGCGGCTGACTCGTACCGCGGAGGTCTTGGGTTCGAGCCCCGTCGCCCCGAGAAGTTTTTTCATTTATATTAATATCATAAAATTAATATTTCCTTCCTTACCGACAGTCTGTACCACGCTCTAGAGTAGCACCTTCCTTACCGACAGTCTGTACCACGCTCCAGAGTAGCGCACCGTCACCCCGCGGTTCCTCCTCCTCCTCCTCGATGATATCCCCCACCACTCCGCCATCTCTATGACGTCATCCGCCGCCAGCCCCCCAACAAAAAAACAAATTTTAAAATTTGAGTTTCAAGGTCATGATCATGACCTTGAAACTCAAATTTGAATTAGAATCCCCCTTGTCCTACTACTCGAGTGGAGAGGGGGGAGAGACGGAAGGAGGTAGAGGTTAAGATAGGCTAAGATAGGTTAAGATAGATTAAGGTAGACATAAGGTAGAAATAAGGGAAGAAGAGGATGTGGAGAGGCAGATTGTAACCCCTAGGGTAATCAATAAAGAAAATACTATACAAAATTGTGTAGAATTGTACTAATGGCAGTAGTGAATTCCAATTATGAATTTATTATGACGGATGTCAGTATAAATGGGCGAATATCGGACGGAGGCGTTTTGGGTTATACGGCATTTGGAAAAGCATTGCCAGGAAACTAACTTAACAATCCCAGAACCTGCTACATTGCCAAATAGCGGAATCAATCTACCATTTGTGTTTCTTGGTGATGATGCTTTCGCACTCAGAGATAATTTTATGAAACCTTACAGCCAAACAGGATTAACTTTGGAAGAACGAATCTTTAATTATCGACTAAGTCGTGCCCGTCGTGTGGTAGAAAATGCGTTTGGGATTTTAGTTACCAGATTCGGTGTATTTCAGCGACCTATTGCGTTACATCCTGAGAAAGCTCGCAAAATTGTCTTAGCATGTTGCTATCTACACAATTATTTAAGTAGAAACCGGGCACAAGCGTACATTTCAAGGGGCTCTGTAGATACTGAAGACTTGGAGTCAGGCCATATCAGGGAAGGAACATGGAGAACAAGTGATCAGTCAACAGCACTACAAACTTCTCACTCCAGAAATTCACTCGCAAATGCAAAAGCCATCAGAGATAGGT